>NC_091174.1:10406412-10448912 GCF_040958095.1 Procambarus clarkii
TTATTATTAATATCTTTATTGACCAAAATTAATTACAATTTTGCCTAATCTGAGGATTTCAATTAAGTCTCATTAAAGTGAGGATAATGTTGGTATTCACTGTCACGCAGGACAGAGGGTCATACACAAGACAATAGGTGTAAACTGATGGCTGAAGCACATGTATATCATGGTTACAATCAATGTTTTAATGTATGGATATGTGAAATCAACTTTCTATTGCCACACAAGGGCAGGGATGGGTTCATAAGTGATGCAGCTTAAAAATAATAATATAAATAAAATTGTTTTACATTCTTTAAAATGGATAAGTAAATTTAGGATAAATTGTTAGGATGTCGTCCAGTACACCTGATTCCATGAAATAGTTACACAGTTGGTGGTACAAGAGGCCAGGAGGTCTAAAGTCCTTTACGGTTTCACATTCAACAATATAGTGTTCTAGTGAATGCATTAAAGGTTTATCACAGAGTTTACAATCTGAATATTCTGGTAGTGGCTCAGCCTCACTAGCCTGCCAGATGTGCCTATAACCAAGGCGAATTCGCGCAATGACATCACATATGTTCACTTGAGACAGTTAAGCAAGTCCCAGCTGTGTCTGGGTACAAGTGACAGGATGAACAACCCAGCGGGTTTTCTTCCTATTGGGGAGTGTTGTACATGCTGCTATGGCGGTATGACCACTCACAAGATGAGTGGCGCTGCCCAATAAACTCGCCCCTCGGGGCAAAATTTAAATTTAAAAATTGCCTGGTCCGGTTACTGTGCTGACCATACAAATACCTATTATTGCAAAAGTTGTCATAGCTTTTAATACTGCAGCTTTCAGGTCTCTGGGCTTAGTTCTTCTAAATCTGAATTAATTTCTTTAATTTGTATGTTTCTAATAACTGCATCAGATAGTCCAAAGTCATAATCAATGTTTTCTTTCCTGCAAGCCTCACTGGCCAATCGATCTACAAAGTCATGTTTTCCAACTCCAACATGGGATGGGATCCACACAAATTTTATATAAGAGTTATTATCATTGGATTTATTCCATTCCATTGCATTTTCAACGTAGTCATTCTTCCTGGCCCCCTTCCCAGTGCTATATAGGCCTAACGGCTGGGTGCTTTAGCCTTATAGTTCCCCTCCTGCCCCATCTTGCGTCCCACTCCTGCCCCATCTTTCGTCCCACTCCTCCCCCATCTTGCGTCCCACTCCTCCCCCATCTTGCGTCCCACTCCTGCCCCATCTTGTGTCCCACTCCTGCCCCATCTTGCGTCCCACTCCTGCCCCATCTTGCGTCCCACTCCTGCCCCATCTTGCGTCCCACTCCTGCCCCATCTTGCGTCCCACTCCTGCCCCATCTTGCGTCCCACTCCTGCCCCATCTTGCGTCCCACTCCTGCCCCATCTTGTGTCCCACTCCTGCCCCATCTTGCGTCCCACTCCTGCCCCATCTTGCGTCACACTCCTGCCCCATCTTGCGTCCCACTCCTGCCCCATCTTGCGTCCCACTCCTGCCCCATCTTGTGTCCCACTCCTGCCCCATCTTGCGTCCCACTCCTGCCCCATCTTGCGTCCCACTCCTGCCCCATCTTGCGTCCCACTCGTGCCCCCATCTTGCGTCCCACTCCTGCCCCATCTTGCGTCCCACTCCTGCCCCATCTTGCGTCCCACTCCTGCCCCATCTTGCGTCCCACTCCTGCCCCATCTTGCGTCCCACTCCTGCCCCATCTTGCGTCCCACTCCTGCCCCATCTTGCGTCCCACTCCTGCCCCATCTTGCGTCCCACTCCTGCCCCATCTTGCGTCCCACTCCTGCCCCATCTTGCGTCCCACTCCTGCCCCATCTTGCGTCCCACTCCTGCCCCATCTTGCGTCCCACTCCTGCCCCATCTTGCGTCCCACTCCTGCCCCATCTTGCGTCCCACTCCTGCCCCATCTTGCGTCCCACTCCTGCCCCATCTTGCGTCCCACTCCTGCCCCATCTTGCGTCCCATTCCTGCCCCATCTTGCGTCCCACTCCTGCCCCATCTTGCGTCCCACTCCTGCCCCATCTTGCGTCCCACTCCTGCCCCATCTTGCGTCCCACTCCTGCCCCATCTTGCGTCCCACTCCTGCCCCATCTTGCGTCCCACTCCTGCCCCATCTTGCGTCCCACTCCTGCCCCATCTTGCGTCCCACTCCTGCCCCATCTTGCGTCCCACTCCTGCCCCATCTTGCGTCCCACTCCTGCCCCATCTTGCCTGTGGACTCTTCAGGAAATCTCTCCAATCAAGATATTCTTGGGTGTTTAATATAGAGAAGTTTGCCAGGTATTGTAACTCGCCGTCGCCCGGGAGCTCTTTGTAAATCTCTCAACACTTTTTACCTTGGCTTCAAAACTCTTCTTTTTAACTCTTAACATTTTTATTTTACATAAAGTTAAATGCAGTTTTTTTCTCACTATTTCAGAGTTCACCCCCCATCATGTAGGACTTTTTCCCCCCTCTTGTGTCTATCCCCTCGTGTTAGACCTCTTCTTTCGTGTAGAGCTGTTCCCCCTCTTGTGGAACTCTCCTCTCGTGTAGAAGTGGTGTTGGGATAAGGTGTTGTGTAGAGGTGTGTGTGTTGAGGCGGGTGGTGGTGGTGGTGCAGGCTTCATCTTTAAGATGGGTGTGTTGAGCGTGGTGAATACCCTCCTCCTCCACACACCCCCCATGGTCTCTCTCCTCCTCCACACCCTCATTAAACGTTACCTTTGTAAGTTATTAAACGTTACCTTTGTAAGTTCATGATATTTCCTGTCAAACCCTTGAAGCTTTTATCTTTACGATATACGTGGTCTACACACCTGTAATTACCCGTGGTCGTATTCGTAGCTTACTAGGGGGCAACCGGCGTGGCCCGGGTCTCTGTCTCCCCCTCCCTCCGCCTCCTCTCTTCCCCCCTCCCCTCTCCCTGTATATCACAATCGCTGTATCTGTCTCTGGAATATTTGTATTCATCATACCGAACTATTTTCATCGCTGATAATCTTCCCAGTTCACTATTGTCATCACAAGGGAGCCGGTCGGCCGAGCGGACAGCACACGGGACTTGTGATCCTGTGGTCCTGGGTTCGATCCCGGGCGCCGGCGAGAAACAATGGGCAGAGTTTCTTTCACCCTATGCCCCTTTTACCTAGCAGTAAAATAGGTACCTGGGTGTTAGTCAGCTGTCACGGGCTGCTTCCTGGGGGTGGAGGCCTTGGTCGAGGACCGGGCCGCAGGGACACTAAAGCCCCGAAATCATCTCAAGATATACTCAAGATAAGATATACTATTGCTTAAATTCTGTTCAATTTTTGTATTAACACATTTAGGTACTTGTACATTTGTGCAGACGTTACTGTGTGACGGTACTGTGGTTACTGTGTGACGTTACTGTTGCTTGTGACGTTACTGTTGCCTGTGACGTCACTTTTGTAACGTTATCGGGTATGATATAACTACCCGGGGTACAAGTTATGATACAAGATATCTTGGGGGGGGGGGGGGGGGGTAGCGTAGCTGTGACAGGCAGCCATCTGTGTGTGGTAACACATTCCTCCCACAGCTTCCTGGGATAATATTATTGCCACATTAATATTTCATTTACACGCCGCCTCGCTCCGTAAGTGCTTGCTCAGTTGGTGATTTGTAAGTCGGCAACCTGATCGCGCCAATAAACTGTCTGGCCGCTGTGATTGCTGTCATATTTGTGGTTTGATTGGCTAGTTAAGGATGGGGGGGTGGGATTGTTAAGGAGTTAATGTTAAGCACGTCTGAGGATTGCTGATTCGTAGAAATTGAAGATTATCATTTTGGCGTTTGTCACTTGTTTTGTTTGGGTAGTGGGCGGTGTGGGTGACCCTGTCTGTGGTGGGTGAGGGTAGTGGGCGGTGTGGGTGACCCTGTCTGTGGTGGGTGAGGGTAGTGGGCGGTGTGGGTGACCCTGTCTGTGACGGGTGAGGGTAGTGGGCGGTGTGGGTGACCTGGTCTGTGGTGGGTGAGGGTAGTGGGCGGTGTGGGTGACCTCGCCTGGTATGGGTGAGGTCACCAAGGCTGGGTAAGCCAATATAAGCAGTGGGTCGCCCATGCTGGTCCGCCAACATTACAAGTATTGGGCACCGCCCGAACCCAAATCTGACCTCGGGTTTACGGGCCTTGACACCCACAGTGTGTTGGGCTCACCTCTCTACCTTGTACCCTAACCCACGGACCCCCTGTCTCAACCCGTCACACCCCCCCCCCCTCCCCCCACTCTCCCACACCTGCTGTGAACATACCCTCTTACTCTTAGGGTGACACTCCTCCACACTGATTATTTTGACGCACTTGAGACCAAGAATGTTGTCACTTTGTGTGGTTGATGTGAGCGTCTTGAGTGTGTATGAGTAGTACTTAAGTGTTGTGTAAGGGTCTTTTGTAAGTGTCTTGTGTCACTGGCTACACAGGTAACTGGAATATTTCACAGCCTTGCAGGTCTGTGGTGTTACTCGTTTCTAGATGGGAGAAACCCACCTAGAAACGTCTTACCCATTATATAAGTGTGTGCTCATCTGTTTGTGCCTGCAGGGTTGAGTATTAGCTCTTGGAGCCCGCCTGTTATCTACTTTCCTTACCTTGTGATGGGTGACTCACGCAGTGACTCAACCAATTTGTTTTTAATTGTGTTGAACTTATGAGTGACGTTTAGTTTTGTAATGTGGTCGTTGAGTTGAACAAATTCACAAGGGCCGTGACGAGGATTCGAACCTGCGTTAAATTCGAATCCTTCTGACGGCCCTTGTGGATTTGTTCATTTGATGCATCACGTTAGTGTGATCTGTGTGTGTAATGGTGGTCGAGTTCATTATATTTACCTTCTGTTGTTACACTTTAAACGCACAAACGTTCCAACTGTTCAAACTGTTCATGTTCCTCAAGCTTCCGCCCGTACCTTCTTGTTCCGTGGGTATTGTGAACATTTTCTCCCTTATTATTCTATCAGTTCCATAAGTATTTTGTGTATCGATCCCCCCCCCCCCACGCCTGAGCCTAGTTGCAAGCCTATTGATTTTCAAGTTTTCTTGTGTGGTTATTGAAGCGGGGCTGCATACTGTAGGACTGGTCTCGCGTAGGTGTGGTACAGTGATCTGAATGTTTCCTTATTTGTGTTTGTAATGGAAGTCATTATAGGTGGGAGTGGAAAGGTGTGTGCGTGTATTTACTATTTGTATGCAGGATGGGGCTATTAGCTCTTAGACCTCGCCTTTCTAACCAGTTTATTTTTCGTCTATTATGTCTACTACATATATTTCTGTTACACACACCCAGGAAGCAGCTGTCTTAACTCCCATGTACCTAGTTACTGCTAGATGAACAGGTGCATCAGGGTGAAAGAAACTCTGCCCATTTGTTTCTGCCTGTGCCGGAGATTGTGTGTGTGTGGGAGGAGCGGAGAGTGTAGGAAGGCGGAGCCACCACCATGACAGTGAAGGAGGCCACGTAGCGTGGTGGGCGGGGGGGGGGGGGACCAGTAGCTACGCTCCGTACTAGGGGTCACCTGCTGCTGCTCTCTGTGTTAATTACCTCCTTCACCCGCTTCCTTATTGATGGCTGGCATCCGTCACCCCTCTATAGTATAGAATATAATGGCTCTGATCCCTTACCCCTGTTACGGGCTCGCCATACCCCGTGCTACATGGACATTTCGTTCTGAGTAGCTAAATGTTAAACACCAACTTACCCTTGCCTTACTAAAAGTGGGATGGTTCACCCCTGCCTTATGGTGGGTGTGATCCTATACAAAAGGGGCTTTTAATGTTTGCAGCGTGTATAGTTAAAGGTTATATTTCTGGGGTGGCAGAAGTATTCACCTAGTTGTGCTTGCGGGGGTTGAGCTTTGATCTTTCGGCCCGCCTCTCAACTGTCAATTAACTGTTTCTACTACTACTACTATTTTTTTCCACACCCCACACACCCCAGGAAGCAGTCCGTGACAGCTGACTAACTCCCAGGTACCTATTTACTGCTAGGTAACAGGGGCATAGGGTAAAAGAAACAATGTCCATCGTTTCTCGCCGTGTCCCCGGAGGCCTGTCAACTAGAGCCTACACCTGTCAAACGCTCCGTCTTACAAGTCACACTTCTCCCTCCGCCACTCTTAATCATCCACACAAATATTGGCAGTAACACAATTGTAAACTTTCTCTGTATCAAAATTACCGTGAAAATTTGCTTTCTTAAAAGATTAAAATGTCGACAAACCTTTCTAAAGTTTAACAGGAAAAAATGAAGTTTAAAGGCGACAAATTGCAATTACCTCGTTATGACAAGGAATTTAAAATGACACGATGCAAGATCTCTTCCGAGAAGGTTTATAAGCACAATAAAGGAAGGAGCAGGAAGCAGTAAGTGTTAAGAGGTATTGGCCTGGAGCCCGGCCTGCAGCCGGGCTCCAGGCCGGGCTCTAGGCCGGGCTGCGAGAGAACCATCGTAACCAGCCACAGGTAAAACCCATGACCTTGTTTATGTACGTGTAGGAATATTGAACCTGCAACGTGGAGTTTAAAAGTCAGGTTCACCGTGTTGCAGCCAGCCCCTCCCTCCAGTCTTGAACCTTCAGTTTCTCAAGTGCTTACGGCTTGGCGTTAAACATTGTATAGTCACTTAGGAATAAAGATTTGAATTGTATTTGTTGCAGCGATTCTGGTTCACGCCTGACACGGTGAATGTTGATTATTGTGCACCCCATGCTCATCCTGTGAGCGGTAGCGCAAAAAGTATTACAGAGGGCACAAAAGGTCTTTTATCAGACCTCAACGGTGATGATGCCGGGTGAAGAGTCAGGCCTGATGCATGTCCTAGTGTGAGAGTGTGGGCACGTCTTGCCCTCCTCCCCACGTGTCCTAGTGTGAGAGTGTGGGCACGTCTTGCCCTCCTCCCCACGTGTCCTAGTGTGAGAGTGTGGGCACGTCTTGCCCTCCTCCCCACGTGTCCTAGTGTGAGAGTGTGGGCACGTCTTGCCCTCCTCCCCACGTGTCCTAGTGTGAGAGTGTGGGCACGTCTTGCCCTCCTCCCCACGTGTCCTAGTGTGAGAGTGTGGGCACGTCTTGCCCTCCTCCCCACGTGTCCTAGTGTGAGAGTGTGGGCACGTCTTGCCCTCCTCCCCACGTGTCCTAGTGTGAGAGTGTGGGCACGTCTTGCCCTCCTCCCCACGTGTCCTAGTGTGAGAGTGTGGGCACGTCTTGCCCTCCTCCCCACGTGTCCTAGTGTGAGAGTGTGGGCACGTCTTGCCCTCCTCCCCACGTGTCCTAGTGAGAGAGTGTGGGCACGTCTTGCCCTCCTCCCCACGTGTCCTAGTGAGAGAGTGTGGGCACGTCTTGCCCTACTCCCCACGTGTGTAGTGAGAGAGTGTGGGCACGTCTTGCCCTACTCCCCACGTGTGTAGTGTGAGAGTGTGGGCACGTCTTGCCCTACTCCCCACGTGTGTAGTGAGAGAGTGTGGGCACGTCTTGCCGCCCTCCCCACGTGTGTAGTGAGAGAGTGTGGGCACGTCTTGCCGCCCTCCCCACGTGTGTAGTGAGAGAGTGTGGGCACGTCTTGCCCTCCTCCCCACGTGTGTAGTGAGAGAGTGTGGGCACGTCTTGCCCTCCTCCCCACGTGTGTAGTGAGAGAGTGTGGGCACGTCTTGCCCTCCTCCCCACGTGTCCTAGTGTGAGTGTGGGCACGTCTTGCCCTCCTCCCCACGTGTGTAGTGTGAGAGTGTGGGCACGTCTTGCCCTCCTCCCCACGTGTCCTAGTGTGAGAGTGTGGGCATGTCTTGCCCTCCTCCCCACGTGTCCTAGTGTGAGAGTGTGGGCACGTCTTGCCCTACTCCCCACGTGTGTAGTGAGAGAGTGTGGGCACGTCTTGCCCTACTCCCCACGTGTGTACTGAGAGAGTGTGGGCACGTCTTGCCCTACTCCCCACGTGTCCTAGTGTGAGAGTGTGGGCACGTCTTGCCCTCCTCCCCACGCACTACTCTCACCTTGGGTGTCTTGGATAGCTCTAAACTTTCATGTAGTATTACCCTAATGCTGTAACATTGGCTTTTGTTTGGGAATATTTCGGTTTTCCTTCTTAAACTTGTAATTAGTTCGGGATAATTCATTGTTTTGTAGGCTTTTTTATCCTTAGGTGAAAACCGGGGGGTTTTCCCCCTAGGCGTCTGACAGCTGGGTGGACAGCGCTTCGGATTCGTAGTCTTGAGGTTCCGGGTTCGATCCCCGGTGGAGGCGGAGACAAATGGGCAAAATGTTTCTTTCACCCCTGATGCCCCTGTTACCTAGCAGTAAATAGGTACCTGGGAGTTAGATAGCTGCTACGGGCTGCTTCCTGGGGGGGGGGAGTGTAACAAAAAAGGAAGCCTGGTCGAGGACCGGGCCGCGGGGACGCTAAGCCCCGAAATGATCTCTCAAGATAATCTCAAGGTGAGCCTAGGTGAGCATATCTGGAGCATGTTTACGTTTATCCTCTTGAAGAGTTTGTGAAATTGTGACTGGAAACCACATATAAAACTCAACCAAACCACGCTATTGAAATAACAAGTAATATAAGAGATCTGCGAGTAAGCATGTTGAGAGACCTTACTGTTGAAGAACACAATAAAGTAGCTGTCACAGCTGCAAGAAAAACATGTTGGATAAGACGCTTTCAAACACGGGAGGCCAGACCCGTGATGGGTGACACTAGCGCTTTCTAGGGTGAATTATTGCTCCTCACTAACACCACCATTTATATTGCTCACCTGGAGAAGGTGCACAGACGGGAGGCATCTCCCGTCACGCAGGGTGCAGTCGCACCTCCACAGATCTCCAGTATCATCTATTGATACTGGTGATGGCTCAAAAGGGCCACCACTTACGGGCTATTCATGCCCGTGCCACCTTTTGGGTGGCTTAATCTTTATCAATCAATCAATCAAGGTGCACAGGTCTCTTACTGTCTTTTTATCCACTTAGTAGAGCATCGAGATTTTAAGTCTATATTCCTACAGCGCAGACGAAAGATGCATAATAATTTACACCAGGGAGCCGAGCGGACAGCACACTGGACTTGTGATCCTGTGGTCCCGGGTTCGATCCCAGGCGCCGGCGAGAAACAATGGGCAGAGTTTCTTTCACCATATGCCTCTGTTACCTAGCAGTAAAATAGGTACCTGGGTGTTAGTCAGCTGTCATGGGTTGCTTCCTGGGGGTGGAGGCCTGGTCGAGGACCGGGCCGCGGGGACACTAAAGCCCCGAAATCATTTCAAGATAACCAGGAAAATACTATTTGGACTGGTTCCAAATCGGCGTATGGAAACGACTACGTTGAACCAGGAGGCATACCTTACCTTACCTTGAGTGGCAGCATGTAGAAAATACCTCCGTTGAAAAGCAGAGGTACAATAGGTACACTGAGAGAGAACTATCGAGCCTGGCCTGAGACCGGGCTCGGGGAATAGATCAATTCCCAGAACCCTCTGCAGGTATGTTCCAGGTATTACCGTCAAGGACCGAAAACTTCAAAACACAATGAACAAATCCACAAGGGCCGTGACGAGGATTCGAACCTGCGTCCGAGAGCATCCCAGACGCTACTTAAATCGACTGAGCTACGACATGGTAGCTCATGGTAGCTTCATTTGATGCATCACGCAATTGTTATTTCTGTGTGTAATGAAGTTCAAAACACAATCTCTACACACAAGGGGGTGTAACTGGCCGACCTCTCACCATGTTCAAGAGCGAACTTGATAAACACCACCAAAGAATACCAGATCAATCAAGCTGTGATTCATACGTCAGGCTGCGAGCAGCCGCATGCAACAGCCTGGTTGACCAGACGACCTACCGGGAGGCCTTCACACGGTAAGGAGATCTTGAACATTATCTGGTAAACTAATAACCGCAGTTAGTAAAGAAAAAAATCTGGGTTGCACTCCAAAAGGGGGGGGGGGTTGTTGTTTTTGTTAAAGATTCGCTACCTAGAACAAGAAGTTCCAAGTAGCACGGGCTATGGTGAACCCGTAGTGGATGTTCAAGGGGGGGGGGGCAGGACAATGGTTGTGGTGGTATGGGGGTAGGGTGACTGAAAAGTGTCTTGTGGTTGTGTTGGTTGGTGTTGTGGTGCAAGAAGTGTCCTGTGGTTGTGGGTAGGGGCGTGTGTGGTAGGCGGGGGTTGTATGGAGTACACAGTATTGGTTGGTGTGGTGGTGCAAAAAGCGTACAATGGTGGTGGTAAGGGTGTGGAGTTTGAGGAAGAGTTAGTGGGGGAGCGTTCGGGTAAATACCGGGGTAGGCGTGAGGTAAACACAGTAGTCTCCCGGGGTAAACTTTGTGGGCTCCGGCAGCTAGTGTGTTCCTGGTGGTGGTGAGGCTGCTACTGTTCCTGCTGGTGTTACCCGCCTTCATCACCGCCCGCCGCCTCCCTCCCCAACACGCCCTCACCTCTCTTCAACCTCAAAACTGCCCGTAACTTCTCAATGCTAACAAACATACATTTCCTTCAATTCTCCATGCACAGGGTTATCTTGAGATGATTTCGGGGCTTTAGTGTCCCCGCGGCCCGGTCCTCGACCAGGCCTCCACCCTCAGGAAGCAACCCGTGACAGCTGACTAACAGGGTTAGAGATCTGTTAGACTTTGTATGGCGTAGTGCGGTATTGAGCACTTTACATTGACAAATTACAATTGTAATCAGCAAGACATTCCGTGTGTCCAGTAGCTAGGATTGAGAAGATTAAAGACCGAGGAAGACAATGACTTAACTAGCTCCTTTGGAAGAAAGACGTCTGCAAGACAAGTGTGGACAACATTTCAAATAGCTGAGAGAAGCAGACTTCGGCCTGCTGCACACACACAGATCAACCTGTCCTCTTAAAAAGAACGTCGCTTTTGGCCGTTTGCCAGTATGGCCGAATTTGGACGTAATTTGAAAATGAAAATAAATTTGTTTTTTTTTTTCAACAACAGTAAGTTAAGGGTCCTCTGATAGGTTAGGTGGGCAGGAAATTCTCATAAAGTTTCAAAACGTTATGAAAAACGTTAATTTAAAGTGTCCTCTCATAACCTCCGCGCGTAGGCCGGACGACTCAAACAGAAAACGGAACAGAACGTCACTTTTGTGAGTCGATTTCATTTCAAATTACGTCCAAATTTAGCCATATCGCGCATACGGGCCAAAAGTGACGTTATTTTTAAGAGGACGAGTTGCACAGATACGAAGAAGCAATACACAGTGTTGGAGCGTCATCCTCCTCCCTCGTAGTACAACTACGCAAGGAAAACCTCCTGTGATATAATGACACAAATCGGGGTAGTAAGAGCACAGTCTAGTGACAATTATGGGTAACCAATCACAGTTCACGATGTAATGGGAGTATAAAATAAACCACAGTACTGCTCCTGGTGAAGATGTCATCAGTAATATACTCGGTGCTCAGAGGAATCACATTATTGTGATATGTCAATGAACGAATATAGGTTCAAACAGCGCATAGGTTCGAACCCTCATCACGGCTCCTGTGGATTTGTTCAATATACTGAGTGCTCTGCGAGAAGTCCACTACTCCACCTCTTCTCCAAGTCATAAATGGGCTGTTACTTACACAATGAAAAAAACCACAGCACAATTGTTCATATATTGAATCCCAAAGATCTTTGAAAGATACTTGAGAGGATCATCTGCAACTGCCCGTCATATAACATAGACTAAGGGGGAAGAGGTTAACGGAATTCTTAAAAGACGCAGCATATCCAACTGTATAGTTATGTTGCTGATGACATGACTAAGTGTACTCTGTTGATAGCAAGAAAGCCTTTGATAAGACGCAAGGAACTGCAATCGTCATTGTGCTTGCATGCACGAGTGTTAAGGGGAGACCTTTGTATTAAAGACTCGTAGGAAGGAAAATAAGGTCTGTTTCAAGGGATCAGTTTAAGAGTGCAGTGAACACGGAACTTTGGACCCCTCGTTGAAGCCAAAGTCCCACACTATTCATACTTACGAAAGCCACTGTTATTATTGGATCAGAGGGAACTCAACAAAGGGGATATGCGGATAATGTCCTAATACTAACCCCAGCTTTAGAAAGATGAAACGGTCCATTCATTTTGTTTAGGGAAATGTATTCGACTCGGTTCACTCCACAAATAAGCAAACTCATTCATCACAAAGACTTGCAAATTAATGGGGATAATTTAGAATGTCTTGGTGCCTAGGGATCACTGTCTCGTGTAGCAAGGAAGGAGGAATTTGATCAGCTGCTAGGGAGCTGCTAGGGAGCTGCTAGGGAGCTGCTAGAGAGCTGCTAGAGAGCTGCTAGAGAGCTGCTAGAGAGCTGCTAGAGAGCTGCTAGGGAGCTGCTAGGGAGCTGCTAGGGAGCTGCTAGAGAGCTGCTAGAGAGCTGCTAGGGAGCTGCTAGGGAGCTGCTAGGGAGCTGCTAGGGAGCTGCTAGAGAGCTGCTAGAGAGCTGCTAGAGAGCTGCTAGGGAGCTGCTAGGGAGCTGCTAGAGAGCTGCTAGAGAGCTGCTAGAGAGCTGCTAGAGAGCTGCTAGGGAGCTGCTAGGGAGCTGCTAGAGAGCTGCTAGGGAGCTGCTAGGGAGCTGCTAGAGAGCTGCTAGAGAGCTGCTAGAGAGCTGCTAGAGAGCTGCTAGGGAGCTGCTAGGGAGCTGCTAGGGAGCTGCTAGAGAGCTGCTAGAGAGCTGCTAGAGAGCTGCTAGGGAGCTGCTAGAGAGCTGCTAGAGAGCTGCTAGGGAGCTGCTAGGGAGCTGCTAGAGAGCTGCTAGAGAGCTGCTAGAGAGCTGCTAGGGAGCTGCTAGAGAGCTGCTAGGGAGCTGCTAGAGAGCTGCTAGGGAGCTGCTAGGGAGCTGCTAGAGAGCTGCTAGGGAGCTGCTAGGGAGCTGCTAGGGAGCTGCTAGGGAGCTGCTAGGGAGCTGCTAGAGAGCTGCTAGGGAGCTGCTAGAGAGCTGCTAGAGAGCTGCTAGGGAGCTGCTAGGGAGCTGCTAGGGAGCTGCTAGAGAGCTGCTAGGGAGCTGCTAGGGAGCTGCTAGGGAGCTGCTAGGGAGCTGCTAGGGAGCTGCTAGGGAGCTGCTAGAGAGCTGCTAGGGAGCTGCTAGGGAGCTGCTAGGGAGCTGCTAGGGAGCTGCTAGGGAGCTGCTAGGGAGCTGCTAGAGAGCTGCTAGGGAGCTGCTAGAGAGCTGCTAGAGAGCTGCTAGGGAGCTGCTAGGGAGCTGCTAGGGAGCTGCTAGGGAGCTGCTAGAGAGCTGCTAGAGAGCTGCTAGAGAGCTGCTAGGGAGCTGCTAGAGAGCTGCTAGGGAGCTGCTAGGGAGCTGCTAGAGAGCTGCTAGGGAGCTGCAAGGGAGCTGCTAGAGAGCTGCTAGAGAGCTGCTAGGGAGCTGCTAGGGAGCTGCTAGAGCTGCTAGGGAGCTGCTAGAGAGCTGCTAGGGAGCTACTAAGGAAGTGTAAAAGTCACCTCGGGACCTGGAGAGCCGTCTCCAGGAATGTTCATGGGGGCCTCCATTGCCCTACATAAAATGATGCACCCAGCATGTGTACGCTCTGTCATAGCTTAAGCTGCACCAGTCACAAGACGCCATGACAGTCATTCCTGCACTTCCACATATTACCAGAACATGGAATGTACGACAAGAGTTATGCCTTTCCAGCTTTCGAAACTGGACTGAGAGATCCAAACGCTGTAGGATACAACTATCCAGCAGCGGGAGGGAGCGCGAGGACTGGGGCAGCGAGGGCGGCCAGCATTACTCTCTTGACTAAGAGGCTGAATGCAAAAGCATGTACTAAGAGTACCAGAGTCGCACTACAATATTGACACGAAAAGTTGAACTCTGTACTCATTATTGGAGGAAACCAGCCCGTTCTCCAATAATGATAGTACTTACAGCGGCTATTTGGTCAAACGTACAAAAATGGACTGTTGGACCCCAAACATGTTTTGTATTATTGAATTAGCCCAAATGACAGACTAAAAACTGAAAAGGTACTTGACAACCCAAGCTGTCTAAGCAATCCCAGGCCAAACCCCTCTTACATGTCCCATACTAAGAATGCTCAAGTTCCTCTTTCGTACCCTGTACTAAGTTAATAGTGCAAAACGTGAACATTGTTGTGTAGCAGTCCATCTTTGTACGTCCAACCAAATACTTGCAGTAGGTACTGTTGTAGAAGGATGAACATGAGCAGTAAATGTCATGAGCGATTAGCTGGGTACCAACTTGAGCAAGTCTGAGAGCTCATGCCTCTTAGAATGTCGCTTCCCTTACAAGATGAGCCATGACGGATTACTATACACAATTGACAAAGAAATTCGTAATGTAATCACAAGACATGGAAGATAACCATCTGGAGGAAATGAATAAGATAGCAGTTACAGTACAAGCAGTGTTGTGTTGCTAGCGTCGCAACTGTGTGTCAGGTGTTCAGGTATAGTGTAAATGGTTACAGTGAGCACGATAAATTATCACTCACAGGATGGGTCACAGTGCGCGGGTTCTGATCGCGGAGATTAATCATCTTTCTCTGATTACAAAAGTAGTATTATTCTCAGTGGACAATCACTTGGGCTGGACGGTAGAGCGACGGTTGAGCTTCATGCAGGTCAGCGTTCAATCCCCGACCGTCCAAGTGGTTGGGCACCATTCCTCCCACCCCATCCCATCCCAAATCCTTATCCTGATCCCTTCCCAGTGCTATATAGTCGTAATGGCTTTGCGCTTTCCTCTGGTGCGTTCAGTGGACATTTCCCCGTGACGGGGATCAATACACTGTGTCCCTACACGAGTCAGTCTGTGCAAGAGCGGAACAAAGCGGCGTGATTGGTGCCCTGAGACACGACAGTTACCACTTGACTGTGGCTGCGACGACTGTTGACTCGCTGCTGCACTGATGTCACCCACAGTTTGGGAAGGACTGGCAGGCGGGTCTTTAAAGGTCTTGTGTCGCCTGTGTCTCAAGTCTCCTGTCCCCTCCTGTGTGGGTGATGGCTCCCTCTTGCTTTGGCGGAGGCCGGTCCCCACTTGTTGGGGAAAGGGCGTCCTTCGTGCTGGGAGGGGGGAGGGATCTGTCGTGCTGGGAGGGGAGTGGGGATGTGTCGTGCTGGGAGGGGGGTGGGGATGTGTCGTGCTGGGAGGGGTGGGGGGTTGCCTCTGAGGGAATGGGGGCGGGAGGTTAGGTGGGGTCACTCCTGTCCTCCCCCTTCCTCAAGTGTAAACCCCCAGGTTAGGGGGGGGGGTGTCACCCCTGTAAGCTTATTACTTGATTCTTCTCCATAGTGTAGGTCTGGTGCGGTGTTCGCTTTCCATGTAAGCTGCTTATCTTGCATTTTGTAATGTAAATATATTTTCTCTCCATATTGTGTTGTAAATGTAAATCTTGTGTTTTCATTTTAGTGTAGTGTGGTGGGGTGTAGTGTGGTGGGGTGTAGTGTGGTGGGGTGTAGTGTGGTGGGATGTAGTGTGGTGGGATGTAGTGTGGTGGGATGTAGTGTGGTGGGATGTAGTGTGGTGGGATGTAGTGTGGTGGGATGTAGTGTGGTGGGATGTAGTGTGGTGGGATGTAGTGTGGTGGGATGTAGTGTGGTGGGATGTAGTGTGGTGGGATGTAGTGTGGTGACGTAATGTGTGGTGAGGTAGTATATGTGGTGAAGCTAGGTAGCACATGTCAGCTAGACAGTCATCAGCAAGGACCCGCAGACGGTCATGTGGTGGTTATCTTGCTAAAAGTTATCTTTTTTGATTACAGGTAAGCGCGGGTGTTGAGGAACCTCAGTCGCTGCTCAGGGGTCGGTAAGTGTGGACTAATGATGCATTTTGGTGATAATTTACCTGTAGTGGGTTACGAGAGTTGTCCTCCAAGCCTGCTCTGAGACCACGCTGTCTCTGCTGATAATTTCTTCACCCGGTCTCTTCTGCATTTCCTGCCATATCTTTCACTCCAGAAAGTTATCATGTTAACTCTTCCTCTCGATTAATGTATCCTTGTGTACATCATGGTTCAGTGGGTAGTGCGTGTGCCTGTGGTGTTCAGGGATGCGGACTCCAGTCCAGCGTGGAACCTCGGTATTTGTTTTTAGTTATAAACGTCGCTCTACCGTCCTGCCCAACCACTTAGGGTGGACGGTAGAGCGACGGTCTCGCTTCATGCAGGTCGGTGTTCAATCCCCGACCGTCCAAGAGGTTGGATGATCCTTTCCTCCCCCCCCCCCCCGTCCCATCCTAAATCCTTATCCTGACCTCCTTCCTAGTGGTATGTAGGCGTAATGGCTTGGCGCTTTCTGCTGACAGTTCCCCTATAAAGGTTTCACTAAAAGTCCGTGTAATAATGTGCATCCTCCCCATCCTTTACCTTCTCCCTCCCCATCCCTTACCTTCTTCTTCCCCATCCCTTACCTTCTCTCTCCCTGGCCTGTCATTGGTGCCTCCAGCGACGTCCCTTGCTCCCCGGCCTCCTTTCCATCCCTCTGTATCTGTCTCTGCTAATGACCTTCATATTTTATATATTGTAAGATGAGAAAGAGGGCGGGAGGGAGGCCCGGTAGTGGTTGCTATAGCAGTGACTGGCGTCTTGGGGAGTAGAACAACTCCCAGAACCCCATCAAGCAGGTATCAAACAGGTCTTGGCTTAGCGCAGGTGCAGCTCGTGGCTGGAGGAGTGGCGGCGTCGGTCACCCTTGTGTGGAGTGTCACCACTGTGGGGGTGTAGCTCGGGGTGGCTGTCAAGTGTCTGGTGAAATCACGATCGATTCTCGTGTACCCTGGCACGGTGTCAGTGGGGGGGGGGGGCAATGTTGGCGTGTTGCGCCTGTTGTTGTGTACAGGGGCGTCAACTTGTACACAACTGAGCCACTGTGGTCTTATTCTGCTGTGTCGCCATCTCCTCTTCATACCTACTACTGCTTTACCTCTTGCTGGTGTTTTAAGATTTAGATTCTCAGAACGAAATGTCCATGTAGCACGGGCTATAGTGAGCCAGTAACGCATCTTGTTATACCTACTCCAAATGCTTCACATCTTGTTATACCTACTCCAAATGCTTCTCCTCTTGTTATACCTACTCCAAATGCTTCACCTCTTGCTATACCTACTCCAAATGCTTCACCTCTTGCTATACCTACTCCAAATGCTTCACCTCTTGCTATACCTCCCCAGGCTTAGTACTGTGTAACTTTGAAATATATGGAAGTAGCAGCACCTACTGGAGGGCCAGGTGCCAAATTTGCAAAGTAAAATAACATGTTGGAATGAACTATACGGCAGGAAATGCAGAATAGAGCCAGAGAAGAGTAGAGCTGCGATAGGCACAATCAGAGAGCACTGTGAACATCGGAGGTTCACGACTGTTCACTTTTCTCCCAGAAATTATAACAAATATTGCCGGAACAAAAGTGGAAATCTTCAAGAAACAACTGGACAGTTTTCTGCAAGAAGTGCCGGGCCTGCGGGCCGCTCTAAGCAACAGCCTGTTGGATCAAGCTACCCCAAGTCAAGACTGGCCCCGGTTCGGGTGAAATCCAGGTGCCACTGACCAAGGTCATGCTGCCAATGGAAGCAGCAGCAGCACCTGCCGCTGACCAAGGTGGAGGAGGCCTGGTCCGACGACCGGGCCGCGGGGACACTAAAGCCCCGGAAGCACCTCAAGGTAAGGTCATGCTGCCAGTGGAAGCAGCAGCAGTAGCACCTGCCACTGACCAAGGTCATGCTGCCAGTGGAAGCAGGAGCAGCAGCAGCAGCACCTGCCACACTGACCAAGGTCATGCTGCCAGTGGAAGCAGGAGCAGCAGCAGCAGCAGCACCTGCCACACTGACCAAGGTCATGCTGCCAGTGGAAGCAGGAGCAGCAGCAGCAGCAGCACCTGCCACACTGACCAAGGTCATGCTGCCAGTGGAAGCAGGAGCAGCAGCAGCAGCAGCACCTGCCACACTGACCAAGGTCATGCTGCCAGTGGAAGCAGGAGCAGCAGCAGCAGCAGCAGCACCTGCCACACTGACCAAGGTCATGCTGCCAGTGGAAGCAGGAGCAGCAGCAGCAGCACCTGCCACACTGACCAAGGTCATGCTGCCAGTGGAAGCAGGAGCAGCAGCAGCAGCACCTGCCACTGACCAAGGTCATGCTCCAACACCATACACATTCCTCGGGGGCAAGAAGCCATAACATCCAACTGGAGGCGACATATTTCCCGAGTCGGAGGAGCTGGAGTATACAAGTGAAGTTATACACCCTCTGTGGTGCAGCTGCCCACCTACTGAGAGCTGGGAGGGTGGTGGTGGTGAGCTGGGAGGGTGCTGGTGAGGGAGTTATAGAGACCTATAACTCCCTGGTGATAGTCGGTCTTGCCGACGACTATCACCAGTCGCCGGCAAGAACGGCCACAAGTCCCACATCACTGATAACCTTAATTTGTTATAGTGGTCGCTGTTCTTGAGATATACACTAACAGCAGTGTATATGAGCTTACATTGGCCACGACCAGAAGCGACCACCACCGTCTCCAACGACCTGGACGACGTCAGTAGCAGCAAACGCTCACAAGAGATGGACGACAAGCACTACAATCACAATTTACCAACCTCAATAATTACGACTGTGACGACCACGGCGACTGTGACGACCACGGCGACTGTGACGACCACGGCGACTGTGACGACCACGGCGACTGTGACGACCACGGCGACTGTGACGACCACGGCGACTGTGACGACCACGGCGACTGTGACGACCACGGCGACTGTGACGACCACGGCGA
Source organism: Procambarus clarkii (assembly GCF_040958095.1). Taxonomy (NCBI): domain Eukaryota; kingdom Metazoa; phylum Arthropoda; class Malacostraca; order Decapoda; family Cambaridae; genus Procambarus; species Procambarus clarkii. Next base: position 10,425,172 of record NC_091174.1, read on the forward strand.
CTGTGACGACCACGGCGACTGTGACGACCACGGCGACTGTGACGACCACGGCGACTGTGACGACCACGGCGACTGTGACGACCACGGCGACTGTGACGACCACGGCGACTGTGAACCCCAAGTTGTGTGTGGGCCAGTCATGGTGGTGGGGCTGGCCGGGTCCTGAACCATTACTCACAGGCGCCTCTACCCCACAAATTGGAGTTGTCCAATCTTCCACCAGCGAGTTTGACTCTGGTTATTTTTGTTTTTACAGCTTCTCAAGTCGACTCTCGTCCCGATGATAAATAACATCCATTATGGCCTAAAACTTTCGAAAATCTAAATGGATCATGTTGGTAGATCTGCGAGACTGTTGTCACCTGGGCTGTGGCTGGGCACGGGAGCTTGGATGGGTGTTGGGTGTGTGTGTGTGTGTGTGTACTCACCTATTTGTGCTTGCGGGGGGGGGGGTTGAGCTTTGGCTCTTTGGTTCCGCCTCTCAACTGTCGATAAAGAGGTGTACAGATTCATGTACACTGGGCCTACTAGGCCCAGTAGCCAAGTAGGCCTAGATTCCTAGGCCACAGAGCCTACTGGGCTCAGTCATATCTACATTTGAAACTGTGTATGGAGTCAGCCTCCACCACATCACTGTGTGTGTGTGTTTTGTAAACTTATGAAACATAGGGTTTGTCTGTGTTATCTTGTTAATAGATGATGCGTGCACAATACAAGCATGCGTGGTGTTGTGCACGCTTGCATTGTGCGGTTGTGTCCCTTCATTTGCATAATGATTTACAGTCATTGTTGAGGGTAATGTTAGCGTGCATGCAATATTATTTAATTGTCCGGTTATCTATTATAAAGTGATGTTCCTTGTTTAGACCCTTATATTTTGTGCAAAGCTTTTGAACGAAGCCGAAGATTTAGCGGCTGCGCTCAGACAGGTAACTTAAGCTCGTGTGTCGAGCTGAAAGAGGGGGGAAAGTCAGTCATTAGAAAATAAGAAAAGACTACAGAAGGCTTGTTAGCTCATTTTATTATAGAAGAAAACGCGCCCATAAGAGCTTTGCAAAGGCATTTGATAACTGCAACAGTAGTGTGATAGTCCATAAAATGAGCTCAATGGGAATAACGGGTAAAGCAAGGCGTTGGATTTTAACTTTTGTGCCAAACAGAATGCAAAGTCGATCAAAGAAAATAAAGCCAGAAGCACAGTGGAAAGGTCTGTACCTCAGGGCACAGTCTTGCCTTCACTTATTTTCTTATTTTTTTTTTATCAGAAAGGGGTACCACCTCTGGTGCAAGTGTAGGGACCCATAGCCTCGGAGAAGAAAATAAGAGTACTCAGAGAAGACCTTGTGGATCCTCACTGAACACTTTGATGTTTTCTTCTCCTACCACCCCTATTCTTTTAGTGTGAGTATATATCTAACTTTATTTAAAATTTCATTACACAAAAAGGGTTACAACATTGGTTACATGCAAGGTAACAGACTACTTGTCATATAGACAAATACTTGTCACAGCTCCTTGTCATCCTTTGCAGTTTATACAAAAATCAGCATGAAAAACTGCAAGCTGAGTTTAATAAAGTCTTCGATTGGGCAACAGAAAAAAACATGATTTTTAACAGTGATAAGTCCCAGGCACTTAGGATGCAAATGAAGAACATAAACGGAAAACAGGATACACGATAAAATCAGACCTACCAGTAGAAGGAAAGCAACATGTAAAAGATCTGGGAATTATGATGTCTGACGACCTGACATTTAGCGAACAATTTAGCCGGTCGGCCGAGCGGACAGCACGCTGGACTTGTGATCCTGTGGTCCCGGGTTCGATCCCGGGCGCCGATGAGAAACAATGGGCAGAGTTTCTTTCACCCTATGCCCCTGTTACCTAGCAGTAAAATAGGTACCTGGGTGTTAGTCAGCTGTCATGGGCTGTTCCTGGGGGTGGAGGACTGGTCGAGGACCGGGCCGCGGGGGACACTGAAAAGCCCCGAAATCATCTCAAGATAACCTCAAGATAGCAAGAGTTTTTTGAAATAGAGGGAATACAGAGAATATATACGGCACGCTAATGGCTTAATGCGTTCTCCTGATAATTACCTTACCTTTTTCTAGAAGCAATTAGAAAGGTTCCTGCAATAAATGCCGGACCAACTGGGCTGAAGTGATTATGTGGGCGCCTGGGGGCAGCGACAAGCAACAGCCTGTTGGACCAAGCTCTCACAAGTCTAGCCTGGCCCCAGGCCGGTCTTGGGGAGTAGTACTCTGGAAATCCTCTCCAGGTAAACCGTCAGGTATGTCTAAGATACTATTGAAACATCGACCCCACGTCTATCATGTTACATAAAGTCTCCTACAGCTCAGGTGAATGGGATTGTTAAATGTTAACTTGTTCATAACTATTCTACACAATTAAATAGGTGTATTTACGGCGTTTAATTTGTCAACCTAAAGTGATCTATTTGATATTCATTGATTCATATTATATTTTGTGTTGTTTAGCACCGTATTAGTGTCCCCCTTGTGCCCAATTATCCGTTTGTGCGCACTAATAGTGACCCCCCCTTTAAACCTCGTCGTTTTAGTGAATTTAGCTTCGTAAATCTCTCTGAAAGAGTGAATCCTTATTCCTGGAGTTAACTTGTCACCCGTGAACGTGTTTACAACCCTTGCCTTGTAGATTAGGTTGTATCTGGCGCGTGGGGGAGGGGGTGAGGAGGGGGGAGGGTGCGGGGGGGGGGGGACTCTGAATGACGGCAACTCTCTGGGTATGGGAGTCATTGTTGGGAGGGGGGGGTGTTATGAGAGCTCTGTGTGTGAGTGAGAGCTCTGTATGAGTGTGTGTGTGTTCTCTGTATGAGTGTGTGTGTGTTCTCTGTATGAGTGTGTGTGTGTTCTCTGTATGAGTGTGTGTGTTCTCTGTATGAGTGTGTGTTCTCTGTATGAGAGTGTGTGTTCTCTGTATGAGTGTGTGTGTGTTCTCTGTATGTGTGTGTGTGTTCTCTGTATGAGTGTGTGTTCTCTGTATGAGTGTGTGTGTTCTCTGTATGTGTGTGTGTGTTCTCTGTATGAGTGTGTGTGTTCTCTGTATGAGTGTGTGTGTGTGTGTTCTCTGTATGAGTGTGTGTGTGTGTGTTCTCTGTATGAGTGTGTGTGTTCTCTGTGGGTATGTGGTGTACAAAGGTGATCTGTGGTGAAACTGTTTCTGGTAGGAAGTTGATGGCTGTGGGGAGACCATGGGGGGTGAGGCGCCCTGACAGCCGCTGTGGGCGTATTACCTGCTTCGTTTGGCATATAGTTGTGATAATGGCGGCCCCCGTGACAGCTCGGGTGAAGGATGGAGTACACCGTAGTCAGTCTTGTGGTCTCTTCCTCTCCTACCACAACTTGCAGCCTTTACTTCAGTGTCCCTCGCGAGTCACCACTATCGAGGTGCCCACATCATTATATATGAAGGTTGCTGTACGTGCTTGTGTACTCGCCTAGTTGTGATTGCGGGGGTTGAGCTTTGACTCTTTGGTCCCGCCTCTCAACCGTCAGTCTAATGGTGTACAGATTCCTGAGCTTCTCGAGCTCTATCATATATTCATTTGAAACTGTGTATTGGAGTCAGCCTCCACCGCATCACTGCCTAGTGCATTCCATTTATTAACTATTCTGACACTGAAAAAGTTCTTTCTAATGTATCTGTGGCTCATTTGGGTACTCGGCTTCCACCTGTGTTCCCTTGTGCCTGTACCACGCGTGTTAAATCCTTAAATCTATCCTTTTCTACCATGTAAATTCCCCCGAGTATTTTGTATGTTGCGATCATGTCTCCCCGAGCTCTTCTGTCTTCCAGCGACGTGAGGTGCAGTTCACGCAGCCTTTCCTCATAACTCATGCCTTATATTTCTGGAACTAGCCTGGTGAGATACCTCTGAACCTTTTCCAGCTTCGTCTTGTGCTTGACAAGGTACGGGCTCCATGTTGGGGTCGCATACTCCAGGAGGCCTTACATTGTGGTATACAAGGTTCTGAATGATTCCTTACACAGGTGCCTGAAGGCAGTTCTGATGATAGCCAGCCTTGCATACGCCGCCGATCTTATTCTTTTGATGTGGGCTTCAAGAGACAGGTTTGGCATGATAACAACTCCTAGATCTTTCTCTGTCCGTTTCGTGCAGGACTTCATCTCCCATTCGGTATCCGGTGTCTGGTCTATTTCCACCGCCTAGTTTCATTACCTTACATTTACTTGGGTTGAATTATGGTAGCCATTTGTAGGACCATTCCTTCAGTTTGTCTAGGTCATCTTGTAGCCTCATGCTATCTTCCTCTGTCTTAATCCTCATAACCTTTGCATCATCAGCAAACATTGAGAGGAACGAGTCTATTCTCTCTAGGAGATCATTTACCTACATGAGAAGCAGTATAGGTTCAAGGACTGAACCCTGTGGGACTCCACTGATGACGTCTCGCCACTCTGAGACCTCACCCCTCACAGTGACTCGCTGTCTTCGTTTGCTTAGGTACTCCCTTATCCAGTGGAGTACTTTCCTTTTCACTCCTGCCTGCATCTCCAGCTTGAGCACTAGTCTCTTATGTGGTACTGTGCAAAAGGCTTTCTGGCAATCCAAAAAGTGCGTGTGTGTGTGTGCACATACCCACGCCCCCTCCCCCCCCCCCCACACACACGTCTAATGATAGACCCCAATAAGCTCAATGGAATGGAATATCTCAACCGTAGAGGATAGAAGGAACAGAGGGGATATGATCGCAACTTGCAAGATACTGAAGGGAATAGACAAAGGTGTACAAATAGTGCCTCTTCCGCTTTAGAGAAAGCAGGCCAAGAGGACACAGGTGAGTCCAAGAATATTAGGCGGGGCATAACGAGCTAGACCTCACTCCCCCCCCCCCCACATGGACACTGATAGATAAATACTGATAGATAAGTACACACACACTCCCCCCCCCCCACCCACCGACACACGAGAGGGGTGTGTGTGTGTAACTTATTTGACTCCTTAACTTCAACCAAGGTATGATAGACTGGGAGCATAGGGAACCCCCAAGAGTTCCCTATGGGAGGAGGTTCCCTATGGTTCAAGAGGGAGCATAGGGGACCCCATTTAGTTCTCCTGTACATGGAGAACTAAATTCATGGAAGCTGCAAAGAGAAAATTGCTATGCCGTCACGTGAGTGAACCAAAGCTACCCATGGTTTAACAGAGCTTGTAAGAAAACGGGAGAACAGAGCGCCAGGAATTGAGTACCTTAGAGTGAGAAGGGAAGAACAGATGTGTTTTGAAAACGACACTGCAGCTAAATAAAAGTCTTTATCCAAGTTGCTTCACCTCTACACGAGGAGAAAGGCAATAGTTAGGGCACAAGTGATAAAACTGGAGAAAGGGTAGACTCGTTCACTGAAGGTTCCGCTTGCCTCGTGTGTGTGTGTGTGTACTCACCTATATGTACTCACCTATATGTGCTTGCAGGATCGAGCATTGACTCTTGGATCCCGCCTTTCGAGCATCGGTTGTTTACAGCAATGACTCCTGTCCCATTTCCCTATCATACCTGGTTTTAAAATTATGAATAGTATTTGCTTCCACAACCTGTTCCTGAAGTGCATTCCATTTCCCCACTACTCTCACGCTAAAAGAAAACTTCCTTACATCTCTGTGACTCATCTGAGTTTCAAGCCTCCATCCATGTCCTCTCGTTCTGTTACTATTCCGTGTGAACATTTCGTCTATGTCCACTCTGTCAATTCCTCTGAGTATCTTATACGTTCCTATCATGTCCCCCCTCTCCCTTCTTCTTTCTAGTGTCGTAAGGCACAGTTCCCTCAGGCGCTCTTCATACCCCATCCCTCGTAGCTCTGGGACGAGTCTCGTTGCAAACCTCTGAACCTTTTCCAGTTTCATTATATGCTTCTTCAGATGGGGACTCCATGATGAGGCGGCATACTCTAAGACTGGCCTTACGTAGGCAGTGTAAAGCGCCCTAAATGCCTTCTTACTTAGGTTTCTGTGTGTGTGTGTGTGTGTGTGTGTGTGTGTGTGTGTGTGTGTGTGTGTGTGTGTGTGTGTGTTAACTACACACACTATGATAGCTAAGCTCACGTGTTAAGACAAAATTTGAATCCCTTGTGTGTGCATTTTATCAATATAAAGTTCAAGTCGTTTCGTACCTGTAGGTTATATTTATTAATATATATATATATATATATATATATATATATATATATATATATATGTCGTACCTAGTAGCCAGAATGCACTTTTCGTCCTACTATGCAAGGCCCGATTTGCCTAATAAGCCAAGTTTTCATGAATTATTATATTTGCTCTAATTTTTTTCTTATGAAATGATAAACCTACCCATTTCATTACGTATGAGGTCAATTTTTTCTAATTGGAGTTAAAATTAAAGTAGATATATGACCGAACCTAACCAACCCTACCTAACCTAACCTATCTGTATAGGTTAGGTTAGGTTAGGTAGCCGAAAAAGTTAGGTTAGGTAGTCAAAAAATAATTAATTCATGAAAACTTGGCTTGTTAGGCAAATCGGGCCTTGCATAGTAGGCAGAGAAGTGCGTTCTGGCTACTAGGTACGACATATATATATATATATATATATATATATATATATATATATATATATATATATATATATATATATATATATATATATATATATATATATGTCGTACCTAGTAGCCAGAACTCACTTTTTGGCCTACTATTCAAGGCCCGATTTGCCTAATAAGCCAAGTTTTCATGAATTAATTGTTTTTCGACTACCTAACCTACCTAACCTAACCTAACCTAACCTAACTTTTTCGGCTACCTAACCAAACCTAACCTATAAAGATAGGTTAGGTTAGGTTAGGTAGGGTTGGTTAGGTTCGGTCATATATCTACGTTAATTTTAACTCCAATAAAAAAAAATTGACCTCATACATAATGAAATGGGTAGCTTTATCATTTCATAAGAAAAAAATTAGAAAAAATATGTTATTTCAGGAAAACTTGGCTTATTAGGCAAATCGGGCCTTGAATAGTAGGCCAAAAAGTGAGTTCTGGCTACTAGGTACGACATATATATATATATATATATATATATATATATATACATACATACATATACATACATACAAGAATTCTTACATTCTTGTACAGCCACTAGCACGCTTAGCTTTTCCGGCAATTCCTTAATACTAATTTTCACATTTTCTCAAACACACACACACACACACACACACACACACACACACACACACACACACACACACACACACACACACATTCCATAAATGCATTTATGGAATGCATTAGGAAGTGATGTGGTGGAGGCTGACTCCATACACAGTTTCAAGTGTAGATATGACAGAGCCCGATAGGCTCATGAATCTGTACACCTGTTGATTGACGGTTGAGAGGCGGGACCAAAGAGCCAGAGCTCAACCCCCGCAAACACAACTAGGTGAGTAACTAGGTGAGTACACACACACACACACACACACACACACACAGAGGAAACAGCCCGTTGCAGCTGTGTAACTCCTAGGTACATATTTACTACTAGGTGAACTGGTGCATCAGGGTGAAAGAAACTGCCCATTTCTTTCCTTCTCCGCCGGGGATCGAACCCGGACCCCCTTAGGACTACGAACCCCGAGCGCTGTCCACTCAGCCGTCAGGTCCCCAGCGATATTTATCTCCATAGGACAGTGTGATTGAACGCTATCATGCATGCGTTTGTATGTGGTGGGGTTGACAGGTGTGGGAGGGGAGGGTTGGGGACCTGGGGGGTGTGGGTGCCGTGGGAGAGGGGTGGGGGAAGTGTTGTGAGGGGAGGGGTGGAGTGTGGCACAGGAGGCAGTATGGTGTTAGACTCAGTGTGGGTCGGACCTTTGCGTGTAGCCCAAGCGGCCGGTGTGTGTGAGTGGCAGGCTGGAGAAACCGGACTTGAAATCCTCTATAATTGTTCTGATCGCCTCGTTAATCTCTCTTATTTTGTATTGTTGTACTGGTGTGTAATGTGGTGCTGGCGAGGGGGTATGTTGACACTCGAGGTGTTGCTAGCACATGACGCTGTGAAGGTGTGTTGTGGTGGTGGAGGCGTAATGATGGATGGTCCCGTAGATGTGTTGCGTGTGTGAGAGACTCAGGCTGTCTTGTGCTCAGCTTGCTGCTGCTGCTGTGTTGCAGCACACGCACTCAGGCCCATCACTCTACACAAAAAGTAAACATCACTCTACACTTAATATTGACATGCAATATTTCCTCTGTAATCAAAAAATACAGAGGAAAAAAAAATATAGATATATATATATATATATATATATATATATATATATATATATATATATATATATATATATATATATATATATATATATATATATAATGTCTTACTGGCAGCAAATTTACTTTACACATGTTTCATTAAATATGACTACAAATTCTGTGTTGATTATTTTCTTGTTTGGGGCTTCTACCCCTCTGACTAGTGCTTTTGCATCTTGGTTTAATTGGAAGAGCATTTCTTTTGATTAACATTTGGAGAAATGCTTTTCCAAATAAACCAAGATGCCAGAGCATTAGTCAGGGGGATAGAAGCCCTAAACAAGAAAATAATCAACACAGAACATGCAATCATATTCAATAAAATATATATATATATAAGATTTTGAACGTTTTCGTGTTTCAACATATTTATCAAGGAAATAGACAGATGACATTGATAAAGATTAAGCCACCCAAGAGGTGGCACGGGCATGAATAGCCCGTAACACATATTACAAAAGAGGTTGGGATGATATACCCAACTACACCTGACTAGACAAAGAGCCATAAGCTAAAATATCGATTAATGAAAAGAGATGATTAAGTGGGTGTTAAGTGGGTAACTCTTCGTTCTTGGAATGTCTTAAACACATTGTTTACATAATTGTATATCACAAATGCAGACGAGGAGTCACAATAATGTGGCAGAAATATGTTGACCAGACCACACACTAGAAAGTGAAGGGTCGACGACGTTTCGGTCCGTCCTGGACTATTCTCAAGTCGATTGTGATGAGGAAAGGAGTCGAGGCAATACATGGGCAAGAGAGAGGTGACAAGAGAATCTCAGGGGAAGAAAAAGCAAGGCAAAAGGTACGCAAGATAAGATGTAATAAAGGGAATAGTAATAGGAATAAGAAAACGTCGTCGTCCCTTCACTTTCTAGTGTGTGGTTTGGTCAATCTTATCGCACATCTTACCAATTACCAAGTTATCTAATGTATATAATCCTGGACTTGTATATTACACAATGTTGATATACATGGATATGAGAGGCGATGTGTGAGTGTTGCCACTAAGGAAGACTGTGAGGTGTAGTGTGGCCGTGGTAACGGGTGTAATGTGAGAGCTGATGTCAGGTGTAGCGTGGCAGGTGTGTGACAACCATGCTGCTGCTGGTCATGAGTACACTTGTAGTGAGACAACAAGTGTAACAACTTTATTGGATAATGAGTACCATTTTTAATGCCCTGCTTTTGACCGATTATTTCCTTTTTGAGGGTTTAAACTCCGCCTTGCTGTTGACCTTCATACCTTTAGGGGTTTAAACTCCCTCTACCCAATCAACAAATTTAAGTTACCATGTAGCAAATGTTCACAGTTCTACTGTAGGTTATGTAGCTTCTGTACTGAGAGAAGAGGGGGAGTAGAGTGGTGTATGGGGGGGGGGATATGGCCAGTGTTAGTCCAGTTACTGTGGGAGGAAGTAAGACTGTCAACGGTGATGGAGTGGTCCAGACGGTGTGGGGGAGGGAGGAGGGTGTCGAGAGATTTGTGGAGCTGTAGGATACAAAGTGGGAGACGGTGCAAGATAAGATTAATGACGGTGATTGTGACCATTGGTAGCGGCTGGTGTAGATGACCCGTGTCACCAATAATGATACAAGTACTCTTGTGGCTGTATTATTAGTGATGATACGGTGTAGAGGTACACTAGTGGCTGGAGGTGCTTAGTCTCTCCTGGGGAGGACTCCCCTTCACTCTCCCCTCTCCTGCCTTCACTCTCCTGCCTCCACTCTCCTGCCTTCACTCTCCTGCCTCCACTCTCCTGCCTCCACTCTCCTGCCTCCACCATCCACTCTTCCCCATCCTTGAGTAATACAGCGACATGTTCAGAGATAAATTTAAATTCACGCTGCATGGAATGACAAATCATCTTATAGCATATTATAACTTGTCTGAAATTCTTGCAGTGTGTCCATATTTTGCTACTAATGGATAAATGACATATATGATTAATGTGCAAGTTGTGTAGTGTGTAGAATAAGTCATAGAAAGCGACTCTTCAGTTATTCTGTAAATTGTAAATTTAGGCACAAGATTAGATTAGGCAAAATTGTAATTAAATTTTGTCAATAAAGATGTTAATAATAATAAATCAGTGGTCGACCCCACAGACGCATTCATAAATGTTTAAATGTTGTTCATTTAAAACGGGAATTTTCTTAAATATAAATTATTATAATAGCATATTGTGCATATATAGGCATAGGTTAGATTAGGTGTTTAGGTTCTGCTGGCAATTATTTGTATTTGTAGTACGTGGGTGAAGCATTTACAGCGTTGTGGTTCGAAATAAAGTCGTCAGTGAAGCACTTGTTCCGGAAGTGTTCGGACGTCATCAGTTGTGAGTCGTGTGTAAACCGTTTTTCATTCATAAACAGGGGGTTTGGCGGGTGCATGGAATGGTCTTGGGATCTTTGTTTAGAGGACGGGCTGGGATATGTGGGCCTGCGGGCTGCTTGAAGCAACAGCCTGTTGGAGCAAAGTGTCACACATGACGCCTGGCCCCGGGCCGGGCTTGGGGAGAGGCGGCACCGCCATAACCCCCTCCAGGTATACACAACTTTGAGTGTTTTGTGTGTATATGTATGTATTAACACGATGCTACTGAACGGGGGTGAGAATAGCTTGAGCTACCTCATCCCTTTGTGTGTGTTTTACCTCAATAAACTTATTTCAATTGAGTGTTATGAGAGGGAAGGAGCCGCCCGTGTGCTGTCATACTGTCTTGCCCCCACAAGTCTCGTGCAGCGCTCCCAGCTACTCACGCTACTTCACTCCTCGTATGCTGTGAGCTTCTCCATCTTGGCTACATCTCTCGTGGCGCGGACCGCTCTTCACCTCGCCTCACCACTCTTCACCTCGCTGCAGAATTGATCACATTCCTAATACTGAAGAGGTGATCACCCAAGCATTACGGGCTCACCATAGCCCGTGCTACATGGACACTTCGTTCTGAGTAGCTAAATCTAACCCCCCCCCCCCAAGCAGGGCACATCGGGTCAAGAGTCATGGGATGAAAAGCGTAATCGGAGTGTAATAAAGATTATAGCGTATACCAAATATATATTCAAACGTGTAATTCTATTAATAACTTTAATTCTATTAATAATTAATAATTATTAATTCTTTAATTATTAATTATCCTATTAATAATTAATTCTATTAAATAAAATTGTATTAATAACATAGATGAGAATCTATGTTTTAAGACTAAGTAATCATATTAATTTCTTTGGCCAATGGCCGTTATCAAACAAGAATGTCATCTAATATTTTGAACTTCTCTGGGGTTCACGGCCTCGGGCAAGTTACCTACAACCGCTCTACGACACGCCGAAAAAATAGCTAAATTTTGCAATGTTTATATATGACAGGACGCTGGTACAACTAGCCTCAATATGGACTCGTGGTCGCACGTTACATCTTCAGCCACTCTTTTTAAGCTAGTAGTCGTTTAAAGGAAAATAAATACTGCATGCTTCATATATCTACTTTTAAAAACCGTGTATTGACTTAGCGTGACCTGCGTCCCGTGCTGCCTCTGGTGTTACGTGCCTCTGCTGCTGTGGGTCCTTCCCGTCCACGACGCTTAGAAATTACAATTCGATTTCTTTATTATGCACCCCATACCCATCCCGTGGGGGAGACCGTGGGCGGTGGTGTAAAGGATTACAGAGGCACATAATCGGTTCAGGAACTGAACCCTCTAGATTGTTTAGCTAAGCAAATAATAATTTTTGACGCTACAGTTGTCATCATGACTCTTGTTTCATCAGGACGAGGTGACCTCAAGTGTCCTTAATCTTTCCTACTAACTTAATACACCTACCGGCCTTGTTACTAACCTCAGGAATGTTTATAAGTTCACCTTTTACTGTTTTACGTTAGAGGTTATGGCAGGTTGCGTCCTCGTGACGTTTCCCGAGCACGGGATATATAAATGGGGTACGTACTCACAGAGGACGGGAGACATCTCCCGTCACGCAGGGTGCAGTCGCACCTCCACAGATCTCCAGTATCAGCTCTTGATACTGGCAATGGCTCAAAAGCGCCACCACTTACGGGCTATTCATGCCCGTGCCACCTTTTGGGTGGCTTAATCTTCATCAATCAATCAATCTCACTCACAGTATACGAGCTTGAATCATTTACGTGTTCACTCATTCATGGGTCCGGAATCATTACCTCAGATCGAGTGAGATAAGAAGGTGTCTCCGCCTTTTGTCTGGAAATTTGTCAACCAGATTGGTTATTATAAGCTGGGAAAATATGGCTATACTCCGGAAAATGTCTTCAACGGAAATTGAAATAGCATTCCCTCCTTGTACATGAAGTAACACAAGTTCAAGTATGTTTATTGAGACAAAGAAATACATCTCAAAGGGATAGAATAGCTTAGGCTATTTAGACCCTTGTCCAAATCCAGGAATCGAAGACCCTTGGATTGCTAGACAACAGACAAGGGGCCAGATTCACGAAAGCAGTTACGCAAACACTTACGAACCTGTACATCTTTTCTCAATCTTTGGCGGCTTTGTTTCCAATTATTAAACAGTTAATGAGCTCCGAAGCACCAGGAGGCTGTTTATAACAATAACAACAGTTGATTGGCAAGTTTTCATTCTTGTAAACTGTTTAATAAATGTAACCAAAGCCGTCAAAGATTGAGGAAAGATGTACACGTTCGTAAGTGCTTTCGTGAATCTGGCCCCTGTCCAGGTAATAACAAGGAAAGGCTGCAGGCTTCACGGGTAGAACCACTCGAAATTATCAACAGGTAAACAGGTAAATAACAGCAATAACCAATCGTGCCATTGTTCCTGAAGGTTATCCTATGTGCCTGTCTGAAGTATGTTTCTTTTGAATGTGATTTTGTGTAGAGGTGACCACCATTGTTATGGGGGACGTACGCATTTATATTTGTTTTTCATGTGCTTGCAGGATGAGACTGTTAGCTCTTGGGCTCCGCCTTTCTAAGTGTCGGTTGTTGAATGCACTACAGAACTGTTTTCTTTTGTCATATCTACTACATATAGATACTCTCTCTCTGAGCACGCACATCCCAGGATGCAGCCCGTAGCGGTGTAACTCCCGGGCACCTATTTACTGCTAGGTGCAGAGAGGCATTAGGTGGGAAAAAGAGTCTATTTGTCACCACCTCGGACCCGTAATCGAACCCGGGTCCCTTTCGACTAAGATTACCGAAGTGCTGTCCGGTCGACCGCGACGACCTGTGTTGCGCTGCGCACATTAGACACACCGCCAGACCGCTCTCCTATTTCGCCAGCAATCACTTGTGGGTGACAGGTGGTGACCAAGATGGGGTGACCCTGTGGGAGGAGACTGACAAGGGCTGGACTCGCCCAGCACATGTGTATCCACCTAAGAGTCATGTACATGTTAATCTCCATCATGGCGGATTAGTATTTTCCAATCTGGGGCCATATTCACGACGCAGTTACGCAAAGCACTTACGAACCTAGTCTATCTTTTCTCAATCTTTGCCGGATTTGTTTACAATTATTAAACAGTTAATGAGCTCCGAAGCACCAGGAGGCTGTTTATAACAATAACAACTTTTGATTTAGAGGTTTTCATGCATGTAAACTGTTTAATAAATGTAACCAAAACCGTCAAAGATTGAGGAAAAATGTACACGATCCTAAGTACTTGCGTAACTGCTTCGTGAATCAGGCCTAAGGTGTGGAGACCCGTGGGAGGCGACCTACTAAGGTGGCCTGACGACTGACAAAGGTTGTTTGATAGTGAAGCTGACACAGACCTCCCTGGAGGGGCGGTAGTGAGAGAGTGAGATAAAACCCAAGGAAGTGCAAGGAGGGAGAATTAGACACTTGTGAGAGGGGGGGAAGGAGGAAGGTATAGGGAGGGGCCACGAAGACTGTGTAAGGCAACCCGGGCTCTATGGGTCGTCTTACCTTGCTCTAATGATCACCATTAATGAGTACACATCCCTGACCTTCTTGTGGTCTGTTCCATTAATTTCATTAATTTGTGGAAACGCGTCAACACCTTGGAACAGAAGTGGAGCCAACACAACGTCCATGTTGAAGAAAACAGCAAACCTGTCTTCTTGAGTTCAACATGTGTATGTATATGTGTAAATGTTTGTGTGTGTGTGTATGTATGTATATGTATATATATATATATATATATATATATATATATATATATATATATTATATATATATATATATATATATATATATATATATATATATATATATATACATATATATATATATATATATATATATATATATATATATATATATATATATATATATATATATATATATATATATATATACATATATATATATATATACACATATATATATATATATACACATATATATATATATATATATATATATATATATATATATATATATATATATATATATATATATATACATATACATGCGTATGTAACAATAACAATTGTGTAATTAGCTTCAAAAGATTATCACTTGCTTAGCTAAACGAGCTATGCTTACCTATCTTGAGGTTATCTTGAGATGATTTCGGGGCTTTAGTGTTTCCGCGACCCGGTCCTCGACCAGGCCTCCACCCCCAGGAAGCAGCCCGTGACAGCTGACTAACACCCAGGTACCTATTTTACTGCTAGCTAAGAGGGGCATAGGGTGAAAGAAACTCTGCCCATTGTTTCTCGCCGGCGCCCGGGATCGAACCCGGGACCACAGGATCACAAGCCAGCATGCTGTCCGCTCGGCCGACCGGCTCCCTGGAGCGGGTTGTGGCTGTTCTTCTTCTCCCTGAGACTTGTGATAACTTGGTCAAACAGGCTGTTGCTTGGAGCGGCCCGCAGGCCCACATCTTCACTACAGCCTGGTTGGTCCGGCACTTCTTGCAAGAACTTATCTAATTGCCTCTTGAATACATCCACCTTCGTTGAAGCAATATTTCTAATGCTTGCTGGAAGGGTGTAGGGAAGGGGTTCAGTTCCTGAACCGATTATGTGCCTATCTAACCCTTTCCACCACCTCCCACGGAAGGGGTATGAGGTGCATAATAAAGAAATTGAATGGAGTTCAAGAGTAAACGGTTTACAACCCCCCAAAGGAAGGGAATTTAGATAATGGCGTAAAACACGAGGCCAATAATGGCCTGGAGGTCAATGGCCCGGCGGCCATATACCTCCTACGGGCACATTGTTACCCCGAGAAAAAACATGTTGCTGTAATGTGTATTTAATGTATAAACATCTTGAGTATTGAGGGAGGGATTATATTGATTTATGTGACGGGCGTACGCATGAGATTAATCCCCGCGCAAAGAACATTAATTTCACTAAACAAACGTACAGTTTGTTTGTGGTTGGTTGTTAGTCTCGTCATGCTGGCCGGTGGTGGTGGTGTCCCCACTGCGGGTGGCCGGTGGTGGTGTCCCCACTGCGGGTGGCCGGTGGTGGTGGTGGTGTCCCCACTGCGGGTGGCCGGTGGTGGTGTCCCCACTGCGGGTGGCCGGTGGTGGTGATGTCCCCACTGCGGGTGGCCGGTTGTGGTGGTGGTGTCCCCACTGCGGGTGGTGGTGTCCCCACTGCGGGTGGTGGTGGTGGTGTCCCCACTGCGGGTGGCCGGTGGTGGTGTCCCCACTGCGGGTGGCCGGTGGTGGTGTCCCCACTGCGGGTGGCCGGTGGTGTCGTCCCCACTGCGGGTGGCCGGTGGTGGTGTCCCCACTGCAGGTGGCCGGTGGTGGTGTCCCCACTGCGGGTGGCCGGTGGTGGTGTCCCCACTGCGGGTGGCCGGTGGTGGTGTCCCCACTGCGGGTGGCCGGTGGTGGTGGTGGTGTCCCCACTGCGGGTGGCCGGTGGTGGTGGTGGTGTCCCCACTGCGGGTGGCCGGTGGTGGTGGTGGTGTCCCCACTGCGGGTGGCCGGTGGTGGTGGTGGTGGTGTCCCCACTGCGGGTGGCCGGTGGTGGTGGTGGTGGTGTCCCCACTGTGGGTGGCCGGTGGTGGTGGTGGTGGTGTCCCCACTGCGGGTGGCCGGTGGTGGTGGTGTCCCCACTGCGGGTGGCCGGTGGTGGTGGTGTCCCCACTGCGGGTGGCCGGTGGTGGTGGTGTCCCCACTGCGGGTGGCCGGTGGTGGTGGTGTCCCCACTGCGGGTGGCCGGTGGTGGTGGTGTCCCCACTGCGGGTGGCCGGTGGTGGTGGTGTCCCCACTGCGGGTGGCCGGTGGTGGTGGTGTCCCCACTGCGGGTGGCCGGTGGTGGTGGTGTCCCCACTGCGGGTGGCCGGTGGTGGTGGTGTCCCCACTGCGGGTGGCCGGTGGTGGTGGTGTCCCCACTGCGGGTGGCCGGTGGTGGTGGTGTCCCCACTGCGGGTGGCCGGTGGTGGTGGTGTCCCCACTGCGGGTGGCCGGTGGTGGTGGTGTCCCCACTGCGGGTGGCCGGTGGTGGTGGTGTCCCCACTGCGGGTGGCCGGTGGTGGTGGTGTCCCCACTGCGGGTGGCCGGTGGTGGTGGTGTCCCCACTGCGGGTGGCCGGTGGTGGTGGTGTCCCCACTGCGGGTGGCCGGTGGTGGTGGTGTCCCCACTGCGGGTGGCCGGTGGTGGTGGTGTCCCCACTGCGGGTGGCCGGTGGTGGTGGTGTCCCCACTGCGGGTGGCCGGTGGTGGTGGTGTCCCCACTGCGGGTGGCCGGTGGTGGTGGTGTCCCCACTGCGGGTGGCCGGTGGTGGTGGTGTCCCCACTGCGGGTGGCCGGTGGTGGTGGTGTCCCCACTGCGGGTGGCCGGTGGTGGTGGTGTCCCCACTGCGGGTGGCCGGTGGTGGTGGTGTCCCCACTGCGGGTGGCCGGTGGTGGTGGTGTCCCCACTGCGGGTGGCCGGTGGTGGTGGTGTCCCCACTGCGGGTGGCCGGTGGTGGTGGTGTCCCCACTGCGGGTGGCCGGTGGTGGTGGTGTCCCCACTGCGGGTGGCCGGTGGTGGTGGTGTCCCCACTGCGGGTGGCCGGTGGTGGTGGTGTCCCCACTGCGGGTGGCCGGTGGTGGTGGTGTCCCCACTGCGGGTGGCCGGTGGTGGTGGTGTCCCCACTGCGGGTGGCCGGTGGTGGTGGTGTCCCCACTGCGGGTGGCCGGTGGTGGTGGTGTCCCCACTGCGGGTGGCCGGTGGTGGTGGTGTCCCCACTGCGGGTGGCCGGTGGTGGTGGTGTCCCCACTGCGGGTGGCCGGTGGTGGTGGTGTCCCCACTGCGGGTGGCCGGTGGTGGTGGTGTCCCCACTGCGGGTGGCCGGTGGTGGTGGTGTCCCCACTGCGGGTGGCCGGTGGTGGTGGTGTCCCCACTGCGGGTGGCCGGTGGTGGTGGTGTCCCCACTGCGGGTGGCCGGTGGTGGTGGTGTCCCCACTGCGGGTGGCCGGTGGTGGTGGTGTCCCCACTGCGGGTGGCCGGTGGTGGTGGTGTCCCCACTGCGGGTGGCCGGTGGTGGTGGTGTCCCCACCGCGGGTGGCCGGTGGTGGTGGTGTCCCCACCGCGGGTGGCCGGTGGTGGTGGTGTCCCCACCGCGGGTGGCCGGTGGTGGTGGTGTCCCCACCGCGGGTGGCCGGTGGTGGTGGTGTCCCCACCGCGGGTGGCCGGTGGTGGTGGTGTCCCCACCGCGGGTGGCCGGTGGTGGTGGTGTCCCCACCGCGGGTGGCCGGTGGTGGTGGTGTCCCCACCGCGGGTGGCCGGTGGTGGTGGTGTCCCCACCGCGGGTGGCCGGTGGTGGTGGTGTCCCCACCGCGGGTGGCCGGTGGTGGTGGTGTCCCCACCGCGGGTGGCCGGTGGTGGTGGTGTCCCCACCGCGGGTGGCCGGTGGTGGTGGTGTCCCCACCGCGGGTGGCCGGTGGTGGTGGTGTCCCCACCGCGGGTGGCCGGTGGTGGTGGTGTCCCCACCGCGGGTGGCCGGTGGTGGTGGTGTCCCCACCGCGGGTGGCCGGTGGTGGTGGTGTCCCCACCGCGGGTGGCCGGTGGTGGTGGTGTCCCCACCGCGGGTGGCCGGTGGTGGTGGAGTCCCCACCGCGGGTGGCCGGTGGTGGAGTCCCCACCGCGGGTGGCCGGTGGTGGAGGAGTGTATACCGAGGTCATATACTGGGAGAGGGAACCTGCCACAATTTACATAGCGCCTTACATGTCCGCCGGTGTCTTGCTTGTTACACGCGACGCGACCCCACTAACACATTTCACGATGATGAAGACAAGGTTTTTTTTGCGGTGGGGGGAAGGGGGGAGGTTCTGGGGTGGTCACTGGTTGTCGGGGTCGCAGTCCTCTGATGACTGCGTTTTTTTTTTTTTAGGGGGGGTAGAAATAGCCTAAGCTACTTTATCCCTTTGAGATGCATTTATTGCTTATCTCAATAAACATACTTGAAGTTGACCGTTCTGCCTGCCCGCTACGGAGCCCCTCCAGGTAG
The DNA here is from genome assembly GCF_040958095.1 of Procambarus clarkii. Taxonomy (NCBI): domain Eukaryota; kingdom Metazoa; phylum Arthropoda; class Malacostraca; order Decapoda; family Cambaridae; genus Procambarus; species Procambarus clarkii. The sequence continues at coordinate 10,443,943 of NC_091174.1, forward strand.
GCAGCAAGTTTCAGCTCCTCAGCCCTGCCTTTCCAGTTACTGGTCAATTAATGCCGTCTCTCGTATTGAATTGTTAAAGTTTTTTGTTGAATTCGTCTTGCAGTTTCTCTGAATCATCTGCCACTTTTTATATTACCTTTGATGTAATTATTTACCACATAATCCCTGGCCTGGTCAGGATTCTAATGCTTCTTTATTCACTTCAACCATCCAAGTGAGTCGATTAATTCGCAGTTTTTTTCATCTAAACCGTCTTGAAATATTGAATCCAGTTGTATTGGAACCTTGTTCAAAATGTTATACACATATTGGTCCCGGACTCGACTTAGTCATTTATGGTCTGTAAGCCACAGTGTGCTCACCTCCTGCTGTTGTTTCTGTTGATCTCATCAACTTTGCCCACCGTGTGAGTGTTTCTTGTGTTCCACCTGGCTACGTGGAATACAAGGAACACAGCCCCCGTCTACACACTATGTAATTACATATTCATCTCTACCTATCTCTCTTTATATTTTCCGTAATGTGATAAAAATTGAATTTTTTCCTCATCAATTCAGTTCAGTGATTCAATGATTTTTCAATCACTTTCTCATTGATCCATGACGTTAAAGTGATTACTTTGTGCATGACAGTTCACCTTATCTTTAATGATATCTTTGACATGTCCATAATGAATACTTTAATGGATAAGGACCTGTCTTGCTCTTGAGTTCCTCGTTAACCTGCTTCCACCTGGAGCTGAGAGCGAGCGTGGTTGACATAGGCCTGGACAACACTTCACCTTTCCCTGTCACGGCACTCACTAGCCAAGGCCTACGGGCTCACCATAGCCCGTGCTACTTGGAATTTTACATACCAGGTAACGAATCTTTAACAACACCACCACCACTCAATACTGGCATTAAGGCACATTCCTATATTTCCCCTTAGTGTAGACCGGAGGCTGACAGTCATCAGTCCTTTCTCAGACTGTTACTTCTATAAAAGGCAGCTTACCGTCACTCTCCATCTTGTAAGTGAAACTAAGCACGGAACTTCACTTGAATGATAGAGATTATCGGGATGAAGTTTGTACTCCTCCTGGGAGTGCTAGAGGCTAGGCTCCTCCTCCTATGCCGTCTCCTCTCAACACATCCGGCAGTTCCCAAACAACTTTCACATCCCATGCTCCGCTGCATTGAAATCTTGTCTGGTCGTCGCATTAAAGATTTGCCTCGGAAAATGACTTTTGTGCTATGTAGCGAATGAGTGGATAAGGTATTGCAAGAGGTTATAGCTACCTTTATCTGGGACATTGCAGTATATGCCGTGGAGAGCTCTCAAGTGCTTCTCGCTCTACTGCGCGCGTATCTTATCTGCTGGTGGTAAAGGTTCCCGAAAGTTGCACATCTGAAGATATTTACCGGATGTGTTGGTGAAGCTCCTCAAAAGGATATATTGAGCGGGTTATCTTAGGCTTCCAAGGCATTGGTTAGGTTGGTGTGGTGCTTGTCTTGGCTCCCGTCAACAACACTTGCCACTTATTGCCACGTGTCGCGCCGCTACTGGCAAGTTGATTTGATTCGCCGCAATTGACAATTGATTCATTTGGTCAAGCACATTACTGGTTGCCAGTTGAGCGGCTGCATTAGCCAGGGGTCGGTGCCCGAGGTGGTGGCCTGGGCCACACCATGAAAACAACAGGGTTTATCATCCTGTAGTATCAAGCACTTGCTTTGTGGTTGGGGTACTGTGTCGATGTTGTGTGAGGGGGGTGGGGGGGAGGAGCGATGATGTGGGGGGGTGGGGGGGGGGAAGTGGTGTGATGGTGATGGAGGAAGAGAAGGATACAAGTAAGGGGAGGAGGAGGAGCAAGATGAAGGATAAGAGGTGTAGCGGAGACAATAAAGTTGTCCTGCTGTTCCACTCCTTGAGTTGACTCTTCCCGCCCGCTGGTCTCCCCCCCCTCCCCCCCCCCCCCTCCTCTCTCTTCCCAGTCGTCTCTCCCTCTCTTCATATCTTCTCACCCCCCCCCCCATTCCTCTCTTCTCTCCCTCTGATCACTCCCTCGTTGCCTCTGGTTACATGCGCCTGCGGGCGGCAATCACGTCTTGCTGAACGGTAACGCCGGGTTGTGACTGTAGAAAAAACCCTGGAAACCTACGAAGCACCAGTAAGTGAGTGAAGGTGGTATCCATGCCACGTACAGACATTTTTGGCCAGGACTGAGCGAGTGTTAAAGACAGTTATTATGTTAATGAGGTATCGTTCGATTTTGTTCCAATAATTGTCATAATATCGGGTGTTGGTGCGAGATGTGGAGAACGTATTTGGTTGTCTTCTTAACTTTCAAAACTTGGGTGCCCAGCCCCGGCCCGGGGAGCAGAAGAACTCGCAGAACTGTCTCCAGGTAAGATCCAGGTGTGGTGGGGGCGAGAAAGATTACTGTCGGTGGTCGGTGCATCTGCTAGCAGGGAGCCTCTGCTAGCAGAGTTTAGAACGGTTTGAATACTGGTGTGAAGCCGCCGCTTGCCTGCGTGAGGCTTCACCTTGAGAATCAGTGCCGTGTGACCTGTGGTGACATACCAGGTCGTGTTAAGCCACAAACATTCCCATAATGCCATTCAATTTGGACAAACATTGCCAATATTTATATTGCGTGCACTTACGAGTTGGTGTTATTGATGACAGTCCATCCTGTGCTTACATGTTAATTACATCTGAGCATTAAGAGCCGAGATCTCACCTTTGTTCCGCATTGAGGCCGATCACGTTATAGGAATTCCAGAATGACTTGTACAGTGATGAGTGAGGCGTGTACTGTGGTGTGGCCGCGAGTGAGGCGTGTACTGTGGTGTGGCCGCGAGTGAGGCGTGTACTGTGGTGTGGCCGCGAGTGAGGCGTGTACTGTGGTGTGGCCGCGAGTGAGGCGTGTACTGTGGTGTGGCCGCGAGTGAGGCGTGTACTGTGGTGTGGCCGCGAGTGAGGCGTGTACTGTGGTGTGGCCGCGAGTGAGGCGTGTACTGTGGTGTGGCCGCGAGTGAGGCGTGTACTGTGGTGTGGCCGCGAGTGAGGCGTGTACTGTGGTGTGGCCGCGAGTGAGGCGTGTACTGTGGTGTGGCCGCGAGTGAGGCGTGTACTGTGGTGTGGCCGCGAGTGAGGCGTGTACTGTGGTGTGGCCGCGAGTGAGGCGTGTACTGTGGTGTGGCCGCGAGTGAGGCGTGTACTGTGGTGTGGCCGCGAGTGAGGCGTGTACTGTGGTGTGGCCGCGAGTGAGGCGTGTACTGTGGTGTGGCCGCGAGTGAGGCGTGTACTGTGGTGTGGCCGCGAGTGAGGCGTGTACTGTGGTGTGGCCGCGAGTGAGGCGTGTACTGTGGTGTGGCCGCGAGTGAGGCGTGTACTGTGGTGTGGCCGCGAGTGAGGCGTGTACTGTGGTGTGGCCGCGAGTGAGGCGTGTACTGTGGTGTGGCCGCGAGTGAGGCGTGTACTGTGGTGTGGCCGCGAGTGAGGCGTGTACTGTGGTGTGGCCGCGAGTGAGGCGTGTACTGTGGTGTGGCCGCGAGTGAGGCGTGTACTGTGGTGTGGCCGCGAGTGAGGCGTGTACTGTGGTGTGGCCGCGAGTGAGGCGTGTACTGTGGTGTGGCCGCGAGTGAGGCGTGTACTGTGGTGTGGCCGCGAGTGAGGCGTGTACTGTGGTGTGGCCGCGAGTGAGGCGTGTACTGTGGTGTGGCCGCGAGTGAGGCGTGTACTGTGGTGTGGCCGCGAGTGAGGCGTGTACTGTGGTGTGGCCGCGAGTGAGGCGTGTACTGTGGTGTGGCCGCGAGTGAGGCGTGTACTGTGGTGTGGCCGCGAGTGAGGCGTGTACTGTGGTGTGGCCGCGAGTGAGGCGTGTACTGTGGTGTGGCCGCGAGTGAGGCGTGTGCTGTGGTGTGGCCGCGAGTGAGGCGTGTGCTGTGGTGTGGCCGCGAGTGAGGCGTGTGCTGTGGTGTGGCCGCGAGTGAGGCGTGTGCTGTGGTGTGGCCGCGAGTGAGGCGTGTGCTGTGGTGTGGCCGCGAGTGAGGCGTGTGCTGTGGTGTGGCCGCGAGTGAGGCGTGTACTGTGGTGTGGCCGCGAGTGAGGCGTGTACTGTGGTGTGGCCGCGAGTGAGGCGTGTACTGTGGTGTGGCCGCGAGTGAGGCGTGTACTGTGGTGTGGCCGCGAGTGAGGCGTGTACTGTGGTGTGGCCGCGAGTGAGGCGTGTACTGTGGTGTGGCCGCGAGTGAGGCGTGTACTGTGGTGTGGCCGCGAGTGAGGCGTGTACTGTGGTATGGCCGCGGGCTGCTGTTGACGCCCACCTGTGATCTCAGTAAGCAGGACGGTAGCCTTCCTTACATCATTGTAACACGCTGAGGAATTACCTATCTTTTATTCATAAATGGCGGTGGATATTGCATTTGAGGGTATATGTATCCATGCTTGTTACCAGCAGGTGGAGGTGGAAGATGTCGTTGGCAGGGACAGCAACAGTAAGCAACAACCTGGTGGACCAAACTCTCACAAGTCAAACTTGACCTCGGGCCGGGCTTGGGGAGTAGAACAACTCCCAGAACCCCATCAACCAGGTATCAGAGATGGCGTCGGGTGCAGCAGTGGCTTCTAGTGTGAGGGTTTTCCTAAGGTCCATATTCTCCTGGTACTGTGCGGAGGACACGTCCATCTTGGTAATAACTATCTACGGGCTCACCATAGCCCGTGCTACTTGGAACGTTTTGTTCCAGGTAGCGAATCTTTAACAACAACAACAACAACGTCCATCTTGGTGGCTATATCTAGGCTTGCTGAAGAGGGTCTTATCATCTCCCTTACGCCTTTTCTCGTCAACTTCACCAGATGGTTTGGGGATTATTCAGTGATTTGTTAGTGCCTTTTATTGCGTATAATTTATTTTGTTCTTCAGGAAAAATAATCTATGCATTGCAGTAGTGTGATTTAATTTATTTTTGTCGCTGGAA
>NC_091174.1:10453912-10540128 GCF_040958095.1 Procambarus clarkii
GGGGAGAGGGGGGAGAGGAGGAGGTCGAGACATGTAGAAGGGAGAGGAGGACACGGACGAGGGATGTAGAGATGTACAGTCTCTTAGTTTTCCCCCCTTTCCTGAATATAATTACAACATTGGTTTTCCTGCGTTAATTTGGCATTTCTCCTGTGTGTAGCCGAGACGGTGAGCTCGTAGCTTGTGGTCTGGGCACACTTCACCAGCCGTTGTTACCATCCATGGGGCAATGGTGGGTATGTGGGCCTGCGGGCCGCTCCAAGCAACAGCCTGGTGGACCAAACTCTCACAAGTCAAGCCTGGCCTCGGGCCGGGCTTGGGGAGTAGATGAACTCCCAGAACCCCATCAACCAGGTATCAACCAGGTATCCATGGGGCTATGGTGATTAACTGTCTCTCATCGTTAGGCCTGTTCCTCTAATTGCTTCCTTACTCTCTTAGTTGCCACTATTTGGATACTTATTTCCCAGACAAGTTGCATATTCTCCTTTGTATTTGATGGTAGTTGTGGTTTATTGGTAACGTTGTCCCATGGAGGCGTTCCATCCGTGCGAGCGTGCGTGCGAGGGCGCGCACGGGTTGGTCTAATAAACTGCACGTAAGGTGTTTTTTTTTCTACCACATACGTGGCCAGACCTTTACAATGCTAACCAGCATTGTAAGGATGCTGTCCCCCAGGCTGCTTCCTGGGGGTGGAGGCCTGGTCGAGGACCGGGCCGCGGGGACACTAAAAAGCCCCGAAATCATCTCAAGATAACCTCAAGAAGATGTATAATTTTCTTTTGTCCTCCATGGACAAGCAACAGCAGCAGCAGTAGCAACAGCAGCAGTAGCAACAGCAGCAAGGACCTTGCCTGAAGGAGGCTGTCTCTCAGTACCACATGGAAACGATAATTGTGTTTACAAACGTCGTGAGTGACTGTGTGTAGAGGGAGGGGTGAAACACTTGTTGTGGGGGTGTAGGGGCAGCAACCTTTGTTATGAGGGTGGAGGTTGTAGGGGTCAACTGTTGTTATGGGGGTCTAGAGCAACAGCCGCCGTTGTCGTTGGGGATGTTGGCTACCGTTGCTCTGTTGAGAGCGCTTGTAGCCCCCGCTGTGTGGCGACTGCTTGCCTGGAAGATCATCCTAGAATAAATAACTTGTAAAGCATATACTGGTGCAAGTAATTTAATTTGGCTTTGATGGCGTTCGTTTAGCGTTAAATGTTATGAACAACAGAACTGTTGCCCCACACTGAGGACAAGAAGACTACCTGTTGCCCCACACTGAGGACAAGAAGACTACCTGTTGCCCCACACTGAGGACAAGAAGACTACCTGTTGCCCCACACTGAGGACAAGAAGACTACCTGTTGCCCCACACTGAGGACAAGAGGACTACCTGTTGCCCCACACTGAGGACAAGAAGACTACCTGTTGCCCCACACTGAGGACAAGAGGACTACCTGTTGCCCCACACTGAGGACAATTATTTTTCCTATTGTAATAAGATGGATTGCCATTTCATGCAGTGAGAGCTTAGATGTATCTCTAAATGGCTCTTTTGTCAGTCTAATTATGATATTTTCATGATGAAATATGTGTTGTAGGACAATGGTTATGAGGTTATGGGCGTCCAGGGACGTTGAAGATGTGAGGTGCGGGTTGAGGACAGTGCCGCCCCCACCACTGGTCAGGCAAGGTCTAGGTGGGCGGGCCGGGCCCGGCTGACGGACACCAGCCACCTGCTCTTGGGGCAGCAGGTGGCCGGAGTCCATATTGCCTCTCACACCACACGGGAAGAAAGACGAAACAGAGGACTAAGAATGAAGATGGAGCATTTTGAGGAAGTGTGTAAGGTGGCAGAGGAAGGGTAAGAAGCGGCAGGATGTCGCCGTGGGAAGGTCATAAGAGTTATTACAGGTTGGGCAGGCTAAATGACGACGGCCTCGCTTGTATTGCGCTTCTTGACTAATGTTTTGTCCCTGACTTGAAGCACGGGAAGGGCAGGACCCAGCCGCCGAGTTATGGCAGTGGCCGCCAGGGGCACAGGCTCTGTGTACTCGCCTAGTTGTGCTTGCGGGGGCTGAGCTCTGGCTCTTTGGTCCCACCTCTCAACCGTCAATCAACTGGTGTACAGATTCCTGAGCCTACTGGGCTCTATCATATCTACACTTGAAACTGTGTATGGAGTCAGCCTCCACCACATCACTGCCTAATGCATTCCACTTGTTAACTACTCTGACACTGAAAAGGTTCTTTCTAACATCCCTGTGGCTCATTTGGGTATTCAGTTTCCACCTGTGTACCCTTGTTCGTGTACCACCCGTGTAAATCAGTTTATCCTCATCTATCCTGTCAATTCCTCTGAGAATTTTGTATGTAGTGATCATGTCTCCCCCTTACTCTTGTGTCTTCCAGTGTCGTGAGGTGCATTTCACGCAGTCTTTCCTCGTAACTCATGCCTCTTAGTTTTGGGACTAGCCTAGTGGCATACCTCTGAACTTTTTCCAGCTTCGTTTTATGCTTGACAAGGTACGGGCTCCATGCTGGGGCCGCATACTCCAGGATTGGTCTTGTATATGTGGTATACAAGGTTCTGAATGATTCCTTACACAGGTTACTGAAGGCAGATCTGACGTTAGCCAGCCTTGCATGCGAAGCAGATGTTATTCTTTGTATGTGGGCTTCAGGAGACAGGTTTAGTGTGATATCCACTCCTAGATCTCTCTCTCTGTCCGTTTCATGAAGGACTTCATCTCCATTCGGTATCCTGAGTCTGACCACTTGCAGTGGTCCACCACTGTCCCCTGCCTAGTTTCATTTACCTTAACCATTTACTCGGGTTGAACTTTAGTACACATTTGTTGGACCATTCGTTCAGTTTGTCTAGGTCATCTTGTGGCCTCATACTATCTTCCTGTCTTAATTCTCCTCATAATTTTTGAATCATCAGCAAACAATGACAGAAACGATTCTATACCCTCTGGGAGATCATTTACATATATCGGAAACAGTATAGGTTCAAGGACTGACCCCTGCGGGACTCTACTCGTGACGCCTCGCCAATTTGAGACCTCACCCCTCACAGTGATTCGCTGTCTTCTGTTGCTTAGGTACTCCTTATCCGATGGAGTACCTGCCATTTTACTCCTGCCTGTATCACCAGTTTTTGCACTACTTTGTGGTGTGGTACTGTATCAAAGGCTTTCCGGCAATCCAAAAATATGCAGTCTGCCCAGCCCTCTCTTGCCTGATTTGTGTTGCCTGGTCGTAGAATTCAATTAATCCTGTGAGGCAGGACTTGCCCTCCCTGAACTCATGTTGATGTTGTGTTACAAAGTTCTTTTGCTCCAGATGTTCCACTAGCTTTTTTTCGCACAATCTTCTCCATCAACTTGCATGGTATGTAAGTTAGGGACACTGGCCTGTAATTCAGTGCCTCTTGTCTATTCCCCTTCATGTATATTGGGACTACATTAGCCTTCTTCCAAATTTTTGGCAATTCACCTGTTACCTGTGATTTGTTACACATTAACAAATAACACTATGGAGAGTGGCAGACACAGTGCTTCTGCTCCTTCTTTTAGTATCCATTGTGAGATTCCATCAGGACCTATAGCCTTTGGCACATCCAACTCTAGCAAAAGCTTCCTTACATGCCCACTGATAATCCCAAACTCTTCTAGTTGTGCCTGGTTAACTATTCCCTCTCTTATCTCTAGAACGTCGTCTTGCTCTAATGTAAAGACCTGGAATTTCTTATTCAGTTCTTCACACACTTCCTTGTCGTTTGTAGTGAATCTGTCTGCCCCTATCCTCTGTTTCATTACCTGTTCCTTCACTGTTGTTTTTCTCCTGATGTGCCTGTGCAGGAATTTAGGTGTGTGTATGTGTGTGTGTGTGTGTATATTCACCTAGTTGTGCTTACGTGGGCTGAGTTCTGCTCTTTCGGCCCGCCTCTCGACTGTCAATCAACGATCAATTTTTGTTTTTGTTTCTCCCCCCCCCCCTCCCCACCTCTCCCCGAGGAAGCAGCCCATAACAGCTGTCTAACTCCCAGGTACCTATTTACTGCTAGGTAACGGGCATTTTCACTAGCAAAGCTTTGTGTGTGTGTGAGAGACAGAGACAGACAGACACCCACCCACCACTCTTACCGTCTTCCCTGTGCGCGTTATATGATAATTTATAAATCTGGTGAATGAATCTGCACAATCCAGTGGACGATGAGGCCTAACTCTTGATCTATAAAACAATGATTTCCAGTATTGTCTACCGACTGTGTCTCGCAGTAACTGATCAAGCAGGTTTTATCTGCTGGCAGTGTACATGTCCGCGATGTGCACTGTGTGTAATAAAACGTCCTCCTGGAATCCACAAGGTTCTTGGAGTTACGGACACGAGTCATAAACTCCGGAGTTATGGATGTAAACACTCGCCCTGGATCAACAGCTGTTGTTGTGTACTCTATTGTATTCTTCGTTAATGTGCCGAGTGACTTTAGTATGCTGTTGGGGATCTCAACCGTGATGTTATTTTGTTTTTTGTTTCTGGCATTTTGTGATCAGTGGTTGAAACGACTCGGTGGTCTCGGTGCCTGGTTACCTGGTTGATACCTGGTTGATGGGGTTCTGGGAGTTCTTCTACTCCCCAAGCCCGGCCTCCTGGTTGATGGGGTTCTGGGAGTTGTTCTACTCCCCAAGCCCGGCCTCCTGATTGATGGGGTTCTGGGAGTTGTTCTACTCCCCAAGCCCGGCCTCCTGATTGATGGGGTTCTGGGAGTTCTTCTACTCCCCAAGCCCGGCCTCCTGGTTGATGGGGTTCTGGGAGTTCTTCTACTCCCCAAGCCCGGCCTCCTGGTTGATGGGGTTCTGGGAGTTGTTCTACTCCCCAAGCCCGGCCTCCTGGTTGATGGGGTTCTGGGAGTTGTTCTACTCCCCAAGCCCGGCCTCCTGGTTGATGGGGTTCTGGGAGTTGTTCTACTCCCCAAGCCCGGCCTCCTGGTTGATGGGGTTCTGGGAGTTGTTCTACTCCCCAAGCCCGGCCTCCTGGTTGATGGGGTTCTGGGAGTTGTTCTACTCCCCAAGCCCGGCCTCCTGGTTGATGGGGTTCTGGGAGTTGTTCTACTCCCCAAGCCCGGCCTCCTGGTTGATGGGGTTCTGGGAGTTGTTCTACTCCCCAAGCCCGGCCTCCTGGTTGATGGGGTTCTGGGAGTTGTTCTACTCCCCAAGCCCGGCCTCCTGGTTGATGGGGTTCTGGGAGTTGTTCTACTCCCCAAGCCCGGCCTCCTGGTTGATGGGGTTCTGGGAGTTGTTCTACTCCCCAAGCCCGGCCTCCTGGTTGATGGGGTTCTGGGAGTTCTACTCCTCAAGACCGGCCTCCTGGTTGATGGGGTTCTGGGAGTTCTTCTACTCCCCAAGCCCGGCCCGAGGCCAGGCTTGACTTGTGAGAGTTTGGTCCACCAGGCTGTTGCTTGGAGCGACCCGCAGGCCCACATACCCACCACAGCCCGGTTGGTCCGGCACTCCTTGGAGGAATCGCGAGACCAAGTGTTCCTTTTGTATATGCTAGGTCTATAATTTGACTGTTTGTAAAGATGTTAACAAGTGCAGTATTTCCCTTGGAAATATTGTAGGTTTGAAGACAATGGTTTGAGCTGGCTATTGTATAGGTGCGGTTTTCCTGCCTATTATTCACTTGGCAGCTGATTTGCTGGGTGTTGAAGTCATTAAGGTTTATATCCCCGGCGTGAACATGTCCAGATCGTTCAGCAGTCGTAGTACATCAATTTATTAGTGATCATGGAACTATGTGGTGGGTATGTGGGCCTGCGGGCCGCTCCAAGCAACAGCCTAGTGAACAAAGCTCATAAAAGTCAAGCCTGACCTCGGGCCGGGCTTGGGGATTAGAACTCCTCCCAGAACCCCATCAATCAGGGGTTTGATGGGGCTTGTGTTGGGGGAGTTCCGCCGGGCTTACATGCCTGACAGATATTTTATGAATATTGTGTTTATATTGACGTCCTTGCCAGGAGGTCATTATTGACCAAGCCATGTGTAACGTGAGTGTTGTACACTGTGTGTGGGGACAGGTCAAGTGTCGGTAGTGTGTTGTCGTGAGGTTAATGACCCAACAGTTGACCGGGGGGGGGGGGGGGGACCACTCCAGTATCCACGCAGGCTTCATTCCTCGTTGAAGGTCTGAATTAATATTAACACCTAATGCATTTGTACAAAAGTTGTATTGTATATTAGTAGTAAATTAAAAACCATTTGTTGATAAGCAGGGAACATTACAGTAGGTTGTAGTGAGTACAGTACAGGCAGTGATTACCGTAGGCAGGTTGTCGTGAGACACTCACCGATCTTGCAGGTGTAAATACACTCAATAACTGCCTGCGATTCCTACATGTCGTCTTACTGCTTCTCTAATGCGTAAGGTTGTGAGTGCTCGAGTGCAAGACGTCGGTGGGTGCTTGAACAAGTGGATCTGCGCGGTCACCCATCCACCTGGAGACGCCGCCTGCCCTTGTAGATCACACCCTTCAATGTTTTGTACCCAAGTGGGAATGTACTCCCATGTACATTTTTCATCATACATTCATTCATTCATGCAATATTATATATTCAGAAACTTAGGTTTTTGTCGACGTGTTATCATGACATGTGAGATTACCAGAGCTAACAAGCCCTGGTCTTCACCGACCGTCTACAACCTTGATTTACGCCACAAATGCTCTCTTGTTTATGATGGGTTGCCATGAGTAGCGGCTCGCATTGTTTAGCTCTGCACGAGAAAATTAACATTTTGGTGTATGTAGAACGAGAATATTTTATGCTTGTACAGAAGTTATGTTTATAGAAGTCATGGGATTATAGACACGGCGCTCATTTGGTACCAGACTGCATCTATATTTGACAAGGTTCAGCTGCCTGGAGGCGGGAATACTTGTGGGAGTGTTGTTCCCTGGTCTCCGGCCCTCTCTCTTTTATTTTTATACCACATTAGGTACATGTGCATTTGTGTAGGCTGCTCTAGACTATATGAAGGGGCGGGCAGTGGGTCAAAAGTGATGCTAAAAAATCCACATGACACAGGATGGTTAGTCATACAGAGGCATGTGATCAGTAGTCTGCACTGGCAGACTCTGGGTGCATTATGAGGATATTATCATGAACACAAGAGTGAATAAGGCAGTAATGGTACTAAAAGTCCCCATCTCGCAGGATGGTTAGTCATACAGGGCCATATGTTCAGTAGCCTGCACTGGCAAATTTTGGGTGCATTATGAGGATATCTTCAAGAACACGAGAGTGAATAAGGTAATTGCAAAGCTCCAGGTACCTCATGCCAACTGGTCTGAAGTGGTCTAATAACTGGGCATTCGGTGATGAAGTGTGGGAGATCAGTGCCGCAGTTCCTGCTCACAGAGTTTGCACCTGGAGTGCTCAGGATTGGGAGATCCGTCACCTGTAGCCACCTGCCACAGGTAACGGTAACCCAACCTGATCCTGGCAACCACTGTGTCGCACAGTCTGGTGGACGTTTGGTGCTGCCCATAGATAGAGGTTTCAGATCTGAACAAATCATAGCCGGCCTCATGTCCCGTGGTGACCTTCTCTTACCGCTACAAGTATATCATTTGACATTTCTCTGTTGGAGTGAAATTTTTTATCTATTTTTTGTTGCAGGTGATATATTTATAGTTGGAATTATTGACACAAAACTGGAAATGTGTGAACTGGGTATTGGTAGCTGGTGTTGTGGACGGTGGAGGCTGTGACAGCACACGTCGCCAAGTGTAAGCTGTGGTTAAAGAAAGAAATACAGTGATAGAAAATAGTGAAACGTTGGAAATTAAAGCATTTTATTTCTTAGTGTTTTGTGGTTGTGAGGGCCAGAGGAACCCTTGGAGTTGTTGAAGGATAAGAGAGCGCGTAAGTAATAAAGTAGGCAGCGAGCCGGGCTAGGTCAGGCTAGGTCAGAGGGTGTGTAGCGCTTGCCAGACTCTAGTGGGCGGGGGATGTGAAGAAGCGGGATGATCCGCTGGCGGCGTAGGGCAGCTTGGGCGTGATGCTGGAGCTGATGGAGTCTTCGGGTGCCGGCCTGGGTCAGGGCAGCAAGGGCGGCCGCTTCACGTCTCGCGTCGGGGGATCGTCGACCCCTCCGTCACGCGGCAGCCCCAGCCACAGCAAGGAGGGCAGCCCTCTCTTGCTGAAGCGTAACACCCACCCACCTCTGGCCGCCCAGCTCTCTGCCCCGCCCGTCCAGCAGTACCATGAGCGACTCCACGCATCTCTCAAGAGATCCAACTCTCTCAAGCGTCTCCTCAAGCTTCCCATATTTGGCGGACAAACAGGTAAGCTCTTGATTAATGTTGCATGATACTGTGCTTGATAATCTTGGTGTTGTGCTCAGGTTATGAAGCAGTGGTGGGTGATACACACTGGTGTATCAGTAATGTTTCTGACAGGAGGTGATGACCACAGTACATAGGTGTTTCCAATGGCTTCCTGTCCCATGGACCACAGAGGTCGTGGTCCATGGACCACTTGCCTCTTGGGAAATGTGTGAGACTGCACAACAATACTTATCAGCAGTACTCGACACGTTATACTTGCCACCAATGCAATTCAAATCGAATTTTTTAATTATAAATGATAGTATATTCATAACTGGAAAGTTTACATAAAAAGTACCGGACATTAATTACATAAGTCACAATATGGTAGCACGTAAACATTGTCATTATCAGCATCACAAACTTCATTGGTAACAACTTAAACAAATCATTTTAGTGCTGGCTAGACTATACAGGTATAAATAAAAAAATTACATTGTAGGCATAAAGCTCGAACTTGAATTGAGCTTGAACATAATTTAAACTACGACGCCTAGCCAGAATTATAATGATGGTATATTGTAAAGATATCATATATATCAAAATTATGATGATGAGACAGTTAGCAGTAGAACTAATATAAACTAATCGTGCCATGACGTTGTAGATATCACAGTTAAGCTTACTAAGATCATTTTGCAGGTCCCATAGTTCACATCCATACAAGCGTAGGTACTGTTAAATTACTTTCGACCAGTTATCAAGATTACCAAATTTGTTAATGATGTCATCTAACCTAACCTTCAGGTCTCTAATTGCATCAGGAAAACTGGCAAGTGGGCCCTTTGAGAGTATAATATGCATAAGGTGTTTTTCTGAATACTTTACTGGAATATCTCCGAGTAGTAATTTTAGATTGAGACCCTCGTTAAAAAGTCATCTGAATATAGATCAACCAAAGCACGTTTGGCAGAATTGAGCGTTTGGTTGTATTCTGCACTGTCTCTCTCTCATATTCCTATCAAGTTTTCCATAGCCTCTGTTATGGGTGGGAGTAAAACTAGATCAGCAGCATTGGCCATGTTATACTTGCAATGCTTGACTATGTTGTACTTACCGACAGTACTCAAGGGAGACATACAAGATAGCAGACAGTAAAGTTAACAAGTGACAATATTCTCTCTAAGAACATTACTACCCCAGCCTGTCCTTACTGTTTGTTACTAAACATATCAATAGTTCTCCCTAATAAGAACCCTTCACACCCATGCAACTGGCCTAACCTATTAAGGTGTATACTCGGGAAATGTCAGTATTTCGGTGCTTAGATTTTGAATACGACGCCGCTAATTCCCCTTTGCTGGAGCTGCTTCAGCATGCCCGGCGCTCGAACATAATTTTAAACTAAGACTAAATATTACCTGTTATCAAGTTGATGGTTATGTTTTAGGCAAGACTTGGGTGGGGGTTGCCGAGGCGGTGCTGGAAATGGCTTACGTTCTTACAGTATATAATGTATATATGTTGTTAATGTGGTCGGCCTATTGGTTTAACTCTTGGCGTGTGATGAGTTCGTTGACGGGGTTGGTTGTGAGGCGGGGTGGTGGTGGTGGAGGTGGGCTTACGTGGTACTGGGATGAAGGTAGAGGCGGGTGGTGTTGGGATTGGTTAATTTTGAGATGAATGTGGGAAGACTGTATTTTTTGTCATTTGAAGGCGCGAGTAGTTGTGAGATGCGAGGCGGTAGTTGTAAGGCAAGAGAGGCGGAGGAATGAGGGGGTCGATGAGCGTGACTGAGGTAGCTGGAGCGAAGCAGTCCCAGCGGCGCCCACCTCTGGCTCCTGGCGCCAACACACTCCAGAGGTGACACTTTTTTTTCTCTCCCTAGGCTAGGGAGAGAACTAGCCTTACGTAGGTAAGGCTAGGGAGCCTAGCCTTACCTACGAAGTGTCATAAGTATGAATAACGCAGCCCACTCCCACTGGGGCGACAGCTGGAGCAAGAGTGGGACAGGTCACCTGTACAGGTACACACTGTCACACAGTCATCCCGGGAGCCCGAGGGATGGTAGCACCTTCCCTGCGCTCTTGTGTACAGCCTGACCCGAAGGTGTCAGTGACTCTAGCACTAATGTACTCTATTACGCTCTTCACTGGAGATGGAAGTTGAAAAGGTAACTCTCCAAGGTATACTGTATTCTTATAGTGGACCAGAGGCACTAAACTAAATGCAAATGAGCATATTCAGAGGCATATGGAAAGTGATTACAAAATAATAAATCCATATTAGAGTCCATGAGGATCTGCCGGGTTCAGTGGTGGTTACTGTCCAGTGGAATTGGGTAATCTGGTCCTTCATTCTCATTGGTAGGTTGGTGTGGTGCCTGGGGTGGGAACTGCCAGTTTTATTTGTTCACGCTGAAGAACGAGCAAGTCTAAATATGAGCACACTGTTGATTGGATGAGTATTTTATATGCAGTGCTTCGGCTAACCTGCTTGACCTGGTTGATGGGGTTCTGAGAGTTCTTCTACTCCCCAAGCCCGGCCCGAGGCCAGGCTTGACTTGTGAGAGCTTGGTACACCAGGCTGTTGCTTGGAGCGGCCCGCAGACCCACATACCCACCACAGCCCGGTTGGTCCGGCACTCCTTGAAGAAAACAATCTAGTTTTCTCTTGAAGATGTCCACGGTTGTTCCGGCAATATCTGATGCTCGCTGGTAGGACGTGTCCAGTCTGCTGACTATTTCGGTGATGCTGGTCAAGAACTTTGAAAGAGATGTCGTCTTGCCTATAGATTGAGAGCGTTGAGGCTGATAATCCTAAAGTGGGTACGTAAAGGCGTAACAACATTCGTCACTTTCAGGGAATTACGTTTGGCGTCAGGGGAGTTTTTCATGAGCAAGTTGGTAGTCTGTTTACCCGTCTAGTAAACAGTTGGTAAGGGATCACATTTGTCAATTATGTCTTTCAGAACTGTTACCTCCGCACCTTGTGACGAACTGTTACCTCCGCACCTTGTGACGAACTGTTACCTCCGCACCTTGTGACGAACTGTTACCTCCGCACCTTGTGACGAACTGTTACCTCCGCACCTTGTGACGAACTGTTACCTCCGCACCTTGTGACGAACTGTTACCTCCGCACCTTGTGACGAACTGTTACCTCCGCACCTTGTGACGAACTGTTACCTCCGCACCTTGTGACGAACTGTTACCTCCGCACCTTGTGACGAACTGTTACCTCCGCACCTTGTGACGAACTGTTACCTCCGCACCTTGCGACGAACTGTTACCTCCGCACCTTGCGACGAACTGTTACCTCCGCACCTTGCGACGAACTGTTACCTCCGCACCTTGCGACGAACTGTTACCTCCGCACCTTGCGACGAACTGTTACCTCCGCACCTTGCGACGAACTGTTACCTCCGCACCTTGTGACGAACTGTTACCTCCGCACCTTGTGACGAACTGTTACCTCCGCACCTTGCGACGAACTGTTACCTCCGCACCTTGTGACGAACTGTTACCTCCGCACCTTGTGACGAACTGTTACCTCCGCACCTTGTGACGAACTTGTAACGGGGGGTGGGGGAAATAGCTCTATCTTGTCCATTATTCCACCCCCCAGTTAACTAACGAGGCCGGGGGAAACAGCTCTCTCTAGTCCGTTATCCCGTCCTCAGTTAGCTAACTATTCTAGAGCACTCCCAGAGTTCCTAAGGCAGCCTCTCTTCTTCAACACCTTGTAACCTAGGTATTTGACTACCTAGGTGCTAAGACTACAAGGCGCCGTCACTTGATCAGTTACCCGAAACTCTAGAGAGAACTCTAGAATACCTAATCATAGCCACAAACGTATAAGAGAAAACGAAAGGAAAGAAATGAATAGTGAAGTAATTAGTGAGGGCTTGGGGGTGAGAGGGAGAGAGGTGGGAGAAAGCGAGGAGGGTCATTAGTTGAAAGTGAGAGTTCAGAGAGGGGTGGAGGGAGAGGTGTAGATAGGTAGAAGTAGAAGAGTAGATAGTAGAAGTCGAAAGTAGATAGTAGAAGACGAAATGCTGCCACCATCCATTCATGATCATTACATACAAGACAAGGAATGGAACTTGCCTGTATCACAAAATTCTCAAAGGATGTTATCATGAGTTCATTATTAGTATGTTCCCTCTGTACCATGTATCAACTCCAAACATGTACTCATTTATATCATGAACCCAGTAACCACTGAGGCTTTCTCAAATCCTCAACTCAAAGCTCTAGGGCACAAAGTTAAACACAATTTAAATAATAAATTCATAATTATATTTCACATGAAGTATCATAATATAAGCAATCCAATTCAAATGTTAAAGTGAGTCATCATCCAAGAATTCGAGAACCCTACAACTTGACTGCCCCTGATCATCACACAACATATGTAAACACGACCAAGTCACCTTAATGTTCACTCACCGAGGACTGAGTCTAAGTTGAATAGAGAGGGGGGGGGGGGTCTGTAGCTTGACAGAGACTGTCTCGCCCCTGCCGGCCGACAGCCTCCCTGCTAGGGACGTCGTCTCTGCTCTCGTCTGCTGTTCTGTCTGTTAATGCTCTATGCTCGATAGTTCTCCGAGTATTTATTGGGGAACCTAGTAGCTAACTCCGCCCACAAGTAGATAGCCTCCGGCACTACCAAGCCACTCCTTAAACGTCGGCATGTTTGAAGGCTACCCGGCTCCAATTATACGCTTAGCGGAAGCAAGGTGAAATTCTCATGATCTGACCTCAGGTCACTTGGGGTCATTAACGCTTTGAGGTGTGAGATCTCAGGCAGACAACTGGCGCCTCTCAGATCCTTGTCTGTGACTCATGTACTCTATGTATGTATTAACCTAAACCAAACACTTTTACAGTGTTACAAACTGTTACCTCCGCACCTTGTGACGAACTGTTACCTCCGCACCTTGTGACGAACTGTTACCTCCGCACCTTGTGACGAACTGTTACCTCCACACCTTGTGACGAACTGTTACCTCCGCACCTTGTGACGTAGTAATTTCCTGCAATAGTTTTAAAGGTGGGAGAGGTTCTTTAATGTTGGCTCCTATATTGCTCTTACTGCCACTGATATAGAACACCAGTTTACCGTCTTATATATTTTGTCATTACGTTCAAGAAAAGTAACAGATACGCAAGACAAAGGTAGTGCAAGTTACCTGTTAATCTAGAAGAGGGAGTCCCAGCCTGGAGTGAAGACACGCCCTCAGGGGATGCGACGAAGAGGAAGTTTTTTTTTTAGTTTAGTTCATTTATTATGCACCCCATACCCATCTTGTGGGCGGTAGTGGAAAGGGTTACAGAGGCACATAATGGGCTCAGGGACTGAACCCCACAGTTCATTTAGCTAAACAAGTTACAATCTTGATGAGCTAGTTACAAAATTCAATATAAGTCGTCACATCAACAATGGGTTCGAGATCGACCACAAGTACAGTTTCTAAATTAAGCAACTGACATGTGTGGAGAGCTGGTGGAAGCTTCCCGAAGAGGAAGGCCGCGTAGAGATTCGCCAAAAATTATTCTCTTATGAATAAAGGGGATAATTTTGACTTCAAGTGTGATCACTTCATGGTGCGCGGAGGTCAAATGTTTGCTAGGGGTGCGGGGGCAATAGACAAGGTACTCACCTAATTGTGCTTGCGGGGGGGGGGGTTGAGCTCTGGCTCTTTGGTCCCGCCTCTCAACCGTCAATCAACTGGTGTACAGATTCCTGAGCCTACTGGGCTCTTATCATATCTACATTTGAAACTGTATGGAGTCAGCCTCCACCACATCACTTCCTAGAGCATTCCATTTATTAACAACTCTGACACTGAAAAAATTCTTTCTAATGAAAAAAGGTGGTGAGCGCCGGGTGTAGGACCACAGCTGCAGTGTGGAGAGAGCGCTTGCTGGGTGTAAGAAAAATCTCTCAAGATTTTTAGTGTAAAAATCTGTCATTGGTGAAGGCAGAGATAAAAACTTGGTGTGGAGGCTGGTAATAAAGAAGCGGTGTCTTCACTATCCCCAACAAGAATTCCTCCTTTATCGAGGAAATCCACACCACCGGCGGCTTCCCCTTCTCACCCCCTCCCCTCCTAGTGGCCTCCGGCAATTGGTCAGTGGAATGGACTTTATTTATTATGTATTTATTTAATTATATACAAGAAGGTCCATTGGGGGTTAAGAGAGAACATAGAAATGAAGTTGATTTTACATTCTTGTAAAGCCACTAGCACGCATGGCGTTTCGGGCAAACGTTTGCCTGACTTGATTTGATCAAGTAAACAGACTTGATTTGTTTACTGTTGTTAGTGAAATACTGTAGTTGTGACTGTGTGTGTGTGGGGCGTCTGACAGTCTGGTCAACCAGACTGTTGGACCCTGCTATTTGCAGCCTGACGTGTGTATCACAACCTGGTTGATCAGGTATCCTTTAGAGGTGTTTATCAAGTTCTCTTTTGAACACAGAGATCGGCCAGGGGAGCACCTAAAAGTCTTGGTCGCTTAATGTTTAGAGAGTTCTCTCTCAGCGTACCTATTGCACCTCTGCTTTTCAACGGGACTCTTGTGCACGTCCTTACCTATCAGTGACTACGGGGGGGGAGGAGTGAGGTCTAGCTCTTTATGCCCTACGTACCTCGTGGCTACCTTGTATAGCTCTCTGGGTATCTTCCATGTGCCCCGCCTACTATCCTTGTACCTGTCGCTTTTCAGCTTTTATCTGACTTGCAAATTCTTTGTGGGTTCAAGCCTGGCGCCCATGTAGATAGCTATATAGCGAAGCCTGTGAACATAGCTATGTAGCGAAGCTCTGAAGATAGCTATGTAGCAGAGCCCTGTAGAAAGCTGCGTCTCGGTGCCCCGTAGAGCTTTCTATCGTTCCCAACGCTAGCTTTACTGATCAAGCTATACCAATGAATTCTGGAAGCCGATCGCAGGTAAATCGCAGGTAAGCTACATGTGGGAGGTGTGTGTGTTGTGTTGGTGTGATAATGGTGGTGGTGATAGGTGTGTGGTGATAGGTGTGTGGTGATAGGTGTGTGGTGATAGGTGTGTGGTGATAGTGGTGGTGGTGATAGGTGTGTGGTGATAGTGGTGGTGGTGATAGTGGTGGTGGTGATAGTGGTGGTGGTGATAGTGGTGGTGGTGATAGTGGTGGTGGTGATAGTGGTGGTGGTGATAGTGGTGGTGGTGATAGTGGTGGTGGTGATAGTGGTGGTGGTGATAGTGGTGGTGGTGATAGTGGTGGTGGTGATAGTGGTGGTGGTGATAGTGGTGGTGGTGATAGTGGTGGTGGTGATGGCAGGTGTGTAGGGGACACATGACGGCTTGCCCCTCAACCCTTCACCTTCACCTGTTTAATTAAGGAGTTTGTTGAGAAAATGAGTGAAGGAAAACTTGGCCAAACGTCAGTGTTTCCGACGTGAAGGCTGCGTGGACATGTTCAGAGTTTGTGACGAGCATGTCATCATCTGGTAAACATAAACTATCTCTGTACGCCAAGAGGTGCTTGCACGGCTCGCTTATTGCAGTGGCTTCCAACTGACTTTTTATGTTAATTTTGATGGTGCTTGTTGAATATGCCTCTAATCTCCTATCATGGTTCATTATATCTCATTCCCTTTATCGGGGACAGGAAGCCTGTCCATATGCCTTATCGAGGTCCCTTGTCGGCCAGCTACTGACCTTTCTCAGGATGCAACCCACAGGAATTGCCTTACTCCAGGGGTGTTGATTTTACTGCTAGGTGAGTAGAGGTATAAGGGTGAAAGGAAACATAGTCATCTCTGTAGTGCCCGGCACCTGAACCCGGGTACATGGGCCGTAGCCGAGGAGGAAGACCACTCTGCTGTTTGTAATAGGTACACTGAAGAGGTTCTTCGTGACAACTCTGACTGTTGTGGGTGTGTGTTCGCCTAGTTGTATTCACCTGGTTGTGCTTGTGGGGGTTGAGCTGTGGCTCTTTGGTCCCGCCTCTCAACTGTCGATCACCTGGTGTACAGATTCCTGAGCCTGTTGGGCTCTATCATGTCTACACTTGAAACTGTATATGGCGTCAGCCTCCACCACATCACTTCCTAATGCATAATTATTGTGTGCATTAATGCATTTGTGTGTGTGTGTGTGTGTGTGCGCGTGTGCGTGTGCGTGTGCGTGTGTGTGCGTGTGTGTGTGTGACGTCGTACAAACATCCGTCTAGCAGGTACACGCTCCACCACCACCTTCACATTCTACCAAAGTGAATTTGACACAATTAACTATAGAACATCATAAGAATTTTCACAAGGTTTACTCTAGAACATCACATTGGTTTGTACAGTTTACTGTCGAGCACCATAATGGTTTACCTGGCTTTTTTTATGCAAAATAAATTGTAAATTTCTTCTTATATATAGGTACGTGTTGGTATACCAAGCACGTGGCGTGAACGTGCACGTAACGTGGTATTCGTGTCTAATAAGTTTACTTCTGGCATGAAGATTTTGGCTCAAGTTTAATAGCAGCATAAATGTTTATTCTCTTAAGCAACATGCAATTTATGCTAAATTTAGGGTTGATGTTGCTTGCAATTGCTCGGGGGATCGAGGCGAGCAACTGTGGCAAGCAATATCATCTGCATTAACTGTCATTATTAGTGGTCACCCGAGTTCTAGTCCAGGGATATGTTGGTGTGTGCAGGGGGGTTGGGGTAGTGGGTGGTGCTGAGATGAACTGGGGTTGTGGTAGTGGTTAGGGCTGAGATGAGCTGGGGTTGTGGTAGCGGGTCAGGCCGAGATGAGTGGGGTTGTGGTAGTGGGTAGGGCTGAGATGAGTGGGGTTGTGGTAGTGGATGGTGCTGAGATGAACTGGGGTTGTGGTAGTGGTTAGGGCTGAGATGAGCTGGGGTTGTGGTAGCGGGTGGTGCTGAGATGTGCTGGGGTTGTGGTAGTGGGTCAGGCCGAGATGAGTGGGGTTGTGGTAGTGGATGGTGCTGAGATGAGCTGGGGTTGTGGTAGCGGGTGGTGCTGAGATGTGCTGCGGTTGTGGTAGCGGGTCAGGCCGAGATGAGTGGGGTTGTGGTAGTGGATGGTGCTGAGATGAGCTGGGGTTGTGGTAGCGGGTCAGGCCGAGATGAGTGGGGTTGTGGTAGTGGATGGTGCTGAGATGAGCTGGGGTTGTGGTAGCGGGTCAGGCCGAGATGAGTGGGGTTGTGGTAGTGGATGGTGCTGAGATGAGCTGGGGTTGTGGTAGTGGGTGGGGCCGAGATGAGTGGGGTTGTGGTAGTGGATGGTGCTGAGATGAGCTGGGGTTGTGGTAGTGGATGGTGCTGAGATGAGCTGGGGTTGTGGTAGCGGGTCAGGCCGAGATGAGTGGGGTTGTGGTAGTGGGTAGGGCTGAGATGAGTGGGGTTGTGGTAGTGGATGGTGCTGAGATGAACTGGGGTTGTGGTAGCGGGTCAGGCCGAGATGAGTGGGGTTGTGGTAGAGGGTGGGGCTGAGATGAGTGGGGTTGTGGTAGTGGGTGGGGCTGAGATGAGCTGGGGTTGTGGTAGTGGGTCAGGCCGAGATGAGTGGGGTTGTGGTAGTGGGTGGGGCCGAGATGAGCTGGGGTTGTGGTAGTGGGTCAGGCCGAGATGAGTGGAGTTGTGGTAGTGGGTGGGGCTGACATGAACTGGGGTTGTGGTGAATAATGATGAGGAATTCTTTGGTTGAAGAGAAGGAATGAGAGCAGAGATTGAGACGAGAGTGACGTGAGAAGAAGGGGTTGGGGGAAGGGGGCTGACTGATGGGTGAGAAGGGAAGGTCTGGGGGAGATGAGGGAAGGGCTGGCTTGATCAGAGGAAGCACCTGGAAGTTGAAGAACAGTAAAGCAGGCATGAGTGAAGCAGAGGAAGCAGAGGTCGCCGCCTCGACACAAAGGAGCTGGGTGCCGGGGCGCCCCTTACAACCTTTTGTTAAGTCAGAACACAATTTATAAAGCTTGTGGCCTTTGCTTATACCAGATATATGTTGCACTAGACCTTATCTGCCCGGGATAAATTATGAGGACGGAGGAATGGGTACGGGCATGGGCATGGGCATAGAGGCGCTAGTTCTTGGTGTTGGGGCATGGTGGCCAGGGTGTTGGGGCATGGTGGCCAGGGTGTTGTTGGCATGGTGGCCAGGGTGTTGGGGGCATGGTGGCGCGGGTGTTGGGGCATGGTGGCGCGGGTGTTGGGGCATGGTAGCCAGGGTGTTGGGGCATGGTGGCCAGAGTGTCGGGGCATGGTGGCCAGGGTGTTGGGGCAGGTAGAGTGGGCGGTGGGTCGGGTGGGCGGCCGACACACCCATCGCCCCACTATTGATTACTGTCATGAGCACCTCAGATCCTCAGCACAGTCTCCACACACACACACACACACCCACCCACCCACCCACACACCTGCTCTTCTCCTCCAGGTTTCCCGCACATAAATCTCCTAAATCTTATCCCGTGTTCCTCGTGTATCCCCCCCCCCCCTCCCTTATCCCTCCCTCTCTTATCCTCACTTATCCTCCCCCTTATCCCTCACTCCCCTACCTTATCCCCCCCCCCCGTCATCCTTTCTAATCAGTGTACTTGTTCCTGTTTCATCTCCGTCGTTGGGGTGTATATTGAGGGCGGCCGCGCCAGCCTCCACAACGTCACCTAACTGATGCACTAAATGAGCCTAACCCAGCAGGAGGACCCACGAATAGGTAACGGAACATCTCGTCACTTTTATGAGCCGATGTGATTTTTAATACGTCAGTTTCATGGCCTTGGAGGGATAAATACGTCAAAATGTGATGTACTGTTCGAGAGGACGGGTTGGTGTATTTAGGTCATCTATGTCCCCCTAACTCTCCTACTCTACCCTACCCCCTACCCACCCACCCACCCACTCCCCACCATCCCCACCATCCCACCCACCCACCCACTCCCCACCATCCCCACACCCCACCCACCCACTCTCCCCCACACCCCACCAACCCACCCACCCCACCCACGTACTTAAGGCGAGAGCCTAGCTGAAGGTATACATCATCTTGTGTTGCAACCGGTGGCCTGTTGACTCAACACAACAGCCTGAAGAAATTAAGTAAGACAAAAATGAGATGGAATACCAGCGCCAAGGATGTAATTATAGACGAAGGTGAGATATAGAGAGTGAGAGAGAGACTATAGAGACCCGTGGAGGGTGAGGCACATGGTCCGGAGAAGAGGGAGAAATGGAAAAGGAGAAGAGGGATAAATGGAAAAGGATGAGGAGGGGAAGAAAGGGTGGAAGAACTTGCGGTGGGTGAAGACTAGCACAAGGATGGGCTTGTGTTGCCTGGCTGTGAGGTGCTTCACTCACTTGCCTCACAATTACTGCTTTCATCCAAGTGGTATTGTGTATGTGTGAGGGAGCGGGGGGGGGGTGGATTGGCGGATACAATTATAGTGGATAGGGTACGTGGAGGGGGGGGGGGGTGCGGGGGGGGGGAGGCCCGGGAGGAGGTAACGCCAGAAGGGAAATAGGGAGAAGGAAGTAAAGGTTGAAAACTGGCTAACAGACACAACACCAAAAGGCATCCGGGAGAAGTGCGGAAATCATGGATAAGGATGTCGACACGACGCCCAAAAGTGTCTACTCGACGCCCAAGTGTCGACACGACGCCCAAAAGTGTCGACACGACGCCCAAAAGTGTCGACACGACGCCCAAAAGTGTCGACACGACGCCCAAAAGTGTCGACACGACGCCCAAAAGTGTCGACACGACGCCCAAAAGTGTCGACACGACGCCCAAAAGTGTCGACACGACGCCCAAAAGTGTCGACACGACGCCGACAGTGGCCTGAGGTTGCATCTGCCGTGCCAGGCCTCTCGAGGGCTCCCCTCTCACGACTCATCAAAGAGCCTGTGAAGCAGCGGACACATCATTACACCAAGACGGATAATGAACCTTATTAGCACAAAACTCTGCTTTCAAAAGCCGATAAAAAGCTCGTTTTCGTTCGGTTTATGATGCAAATTTATTGGTAAGAGATTGGTAAGTAAAATTCGAAATCTTTAACCCTCTGTGTGTCGTGTATCTTTATCTTGAATGTTTCGGTGTCTGGCTTTCCTCTAACAACATCTAGGAAGTAAAGTCATTTGTTCCTTCCTCCTTGCTCTCTCGCTCCACTCCTCCTGCTCCCTCCGTGCAGAATATCCACACTGTGGCTGGTCGGGTCAGCCATAACTGTGGATGGTGGTGGTGGTGGTGGTGGTGGGCTCACGGGGACGAAACCGGTAGTCTCCAATTATCGTTTATCTGAGTCGTCTCCTCTACCATTAGCTCTAGTCACTTCTCGAATTTATATCTTCGCGTTGCTCGGTTTTTGTCCACCATTGTCAGAGTGTACATTAAGATATGTCAGCCTACTTGTATTTATGGCTGCACATACATATGTATACATACGTTTATGAGCTAATACACACTGTAAAAACATACATAGTTGGGTGTTAGGTTGTAATATAACGAGATATGTCGGTACACTAGTAGTAATCATTCAAATACATTCAAATACAGAGTTGTATAATTGCCAGGTGCTTTGATGTTCACCCGGAGGGTGTTCATTTGCTTAAGTTAATTATTTGGTGTTTTGCATCCGGGTATTGGTGGGGGTGGCGACGCCAGGAGCTGGGGGGTGGTGGCGACGCCAGGAGCTGGGGGGTGGTGGCGACGCCAGGAGCTGGGGGGTGGTGGCGACGCCAGGAGCTGGGGGGTGGTGGCGACGCCAGGAGCTGGGGGGTGGTGGCGACGCCAGGAGCTGGGGGGTGGTGGCGACGCCAGGAGCTGGGGGGTGGTGGCGACGCCAGGAGCTGGGGGGTGGTGGCGACGCCAGGAGCTGGGGGGTGGTGGCGACGCCAGGAGCTGGGGGGTGGTGGCGACGCCAGGAGCTGGGGGGTGGTGGCGACGCCAGGAGCTGGGGGGTGGTGGCGACGCCAGGAGCTGGGGGGTGGTGGCGACGTCAGGAGCTGGGGGGGGGGGGGGTGGCGACGCCAGGAGCTGGGGGGGGGGGTGGCGACGCCAGGAGCTGGGGGGGGGGGGTGGCGACGCCAGGAGCTGGGGGGGGGGGGTGGCGACGCCAGGAGCTGGGGGGGTGGCGACGCCAGGAGCTGGGGGGGTGTCAGCATCCTCACGTTAGTACTCTTGTGAGGAAGGTGGTCCTCCACGTACAAAAGAGACTAGTGGCCAGAGTGAGAGAAGCCAGCCATGGGGCTGGCTATTAAGGTAAAGCTCACTACCATAGTGGAGGGAAGGAAGAGTGTTATCATGCTCCCTCCATACAAGAATACTTGAGAAATAGACAAGGTGACCAAAGACCACCACTTTTTTAAGTGAGAGAAAGTTGGACAATTGGACACAAGTATCCCTATATGACTTGTCAACAAGTTGAAAGCGCTGACACTAATAGTTGTGAAAGCCATTGCCATCCACAACTTCAAGGCCAGATACGACACTGAACTTTATCGTCATTAAAGTTAAATATAAAAAAAAAACTGGATTAAAAAAGGGGGGTCTAGGGCGGGGCTTAAAGACTTGCCACTCCGTTATCACTTGTCAGGTGAGCAGGTCCTCCCTCCTGCCTCCACCGGCCTTACTAAACTGCGCGAATATGTTGTTGTTAAAGATTTAGCTACTCAGGACGAAGTGTCCATGTAGCACGGGCTATGGTGAGCCCGTAAAAATACGCGAATACTTTTGTCCTCCCTATAATGCTTTCTTCACCCCTCGTGTGTTGCTCACCTCTACACCACTGTAACTGGGCGGGCGTCTGCTCCAGTACTGGCCACGGCTCCTGTTAGCCATGGCTGCCCTCACAAAGGCCTAAGGAGTTAAATGATAGCATAAAGGATAACATTGTTGAGAAAATGTGTAAAGCAGTGTGTGTGTGTGTGTGTGTGTGTGTGTGTGTGTGTGTGTGTGTGTGTGTGTGTGTGTGTGTGTGTGTGTGTGTGTGTGTGTGTGTGTGTGTCGTTGGGGTCCATTGTGTATGGAAGGCAAACATTTATAATTAGAGCTCTCACCCTGACTCACTTTTATCGGCCCGGGGCACATGGATTCTCTTGGACTACGATCATAACGTTTTAGTTTTGTATTAGAAAGTGGGACTTTTTTTGCTTTAAAAGCTGAGGTAAATAAGGAAGGTGGCGGAGGTGGGGTTGGTAACCCCTCGGTAACGAAGGAAAGCGTCTTAGGTTATGTTGGGGGTGTTTACCTCTCCAGCACTCACTCCAGGTAAATATTTATTGGTTCAAGCAAGGGGCTCTCCAGTGTAACATTGTTGCCAATATTGATACCTTGGCGCGCACCTCTGCTCTAGACCACAGTGCAAGGAACTTCTCCTCTTTCCATTACAAATTGGTAACATTTTTAACAGGACGCTCTCAAGATGAGTTGTTGTTTAAGATTCGCTACTTGGAACAAAAAGTTCCAAGTAGCACGGGCTATGGTGAGCCCGTAGTGCCTTGAGTTTGGTGTATGTATGGAACTACTTGCACTTGCAGGGTTGAGTGTTTGCCTGTAAGCCCCGCTTTTGAAATTATCGGTCGTATAGTACAATGACTTGCTTCTCTCATGTTTATCATATTTCTTATTAATTTTTAAAAATGTGCATTAAGATTGGCTTATTTGTCTTCCATATTTATAATTTACCACTCAAACGTTGAAGGTGTTCTTTCTTGTCCATGTTCTCTCAAGTTTCCGTGTCCCATAAGTTGAGGAGTGCCTTCAGCAGGGATGTTTAACATACTGGAAGATACAAGAACAGGTTGAGAGGCGTCCCCGTAGGAAAACATTACTCGTGTGAATCCTATCAGGAGCGACAGTGGTGATTGGTCAAGTTGAGTGACTTTAATGGTACAGGAGAGGCGTGGGTAGCGCCCCCAGCCAGGCACCTGCTCATGTAATAGCCGACAATTAAGGCTACTCTCCAGTTTTAATACGTGTTGATCCTCCGTCACTCCCCCCCCCCCCTCCCTACCTCCAGTTTATGCACCTTGCCTTAACTGCATAATCTGCCCTGGTCGGCTATGTACATGTATGTATAAGAATGTGTACATATAACATTAATAATTTTGTAACTAGCTTCAAAAAATTATTTGCTTAGCTAAACGAACTAGAGGGTTCAGTTCCTGAACCGATTATGTGCCTCTGTAATCCTTTACACAACCGCCCAATTTACGGGCTCGCCATAGCCCGTGCTGCTTGGAATTCTGTTCCGGGTAGCGAGTCTTTAACAACAACAACACGCGATGGGTATGGGGTGCATAATAATGAAAGAAATTGAATTGGTTTAGTCGGCCTTGTTTTAAGTAATCTTTTTTTTTTTTGATCCGTATAATATATTTCTCATGACATACCCGGGTCCTCCCAGGCCCTTAATACTCTGGTCTTGATTTGAATTTGTGCATTTTTCTAACCAATATTAGAATTACTTATCCAGTATTAATATAAATCCACTAAATTACTGCTGTTGTGTGTACTACTTCACAATGTTTATTTAATGTCGAAAATTTGTTTGATTTACGGTGATGTAGATCAGTGCTGTATCGCCAAAACTGTAACCATTTGTACTGCTTGTTATAAAAAGTCCTATTTTGATTACGATTTGCTGGTGGAAAGTGGGAAGTAAACCACCGTAGAGATCCCTGTGCAAATTGTCCTTTGGTAAGACCCAGCGGGTGTCTCTGATACCTGGTTGATAGGGTTCTGAGAGTTCTACTACTCTCCAAGGCTTTGGTCCTTGGTGCCTCAAGGACTGTGGTTGCGGACTGCAACTACAACCACAAGTCCGGCCAACAGCCGGACCGGACTATTTACATTAACACGTATGTGACAACTTGAACCAAATCAACACACGTTTTCTTCCAATATATTTATAAGGTGTACGACACACTAGGCACCGAGTAGAGTGCCACAAAGGGTCGGTGCCAGAGCCGCACCCTTCTTCAGGTATATGGCACTGGCTGACACAAAACTGATGCCTTCATATCAATGGAGATGATGTAATATTGAGGAGAAGAATGAGAACAGATGGGTACCGAGTCTCAGCAAGAGGAGGGGGTCTTGACACTGCTAAACGTGTACCCGGCCTCGAGGACATACTGAAGGAACTGGACCTTACCACGCTTATGTAGAGGAGGAAGAAAGGGACATAACAATATACCAAGATTATTTGGGACATTGGCAAAGTAGACAAACTATCATTGATCAGAACAGCGGCACAGTGTCCCAGCAGCAGCAGCAGTGTCCCAGCAGCAGCACAGTGTCCCAGCAGCAGCACAGTGTCCCAGCGGAAAAACTATACCACTATATTAGTTGAGGTAATAATAGAGTGCCGTGTTTGGTGCCGGAGAGCAATAATGAGTATTGGACGAGCCTTGTGCACATGTCACAGTTGCGCCATGGGGGTTGCTGGGGCACCATGGGTGTTGCTGGGGCACCAGTGTTGCTGCTGGGGTACCAGTGTTGCTGCTGGGGTACCAGTGTTGTTGCTGGGGCACCAGTGTTGCTGCTGGGGCACCAGTGTTGTTGCTGGGGCACCATGGGTGTTGCTGGGGCACCAGTGTTGCTGCTGGGGCACCAGTGTTGCTGCTGGGGCACCAGTGTTGCTGCTGGGGCACCAGTGTTGCTGCTGGGGTACCAGTGTTGCTGCTGGGGCACCAGTGTTGTTGCTGGGGCACCAGTGTTGCTGCTGGGGTACCAGTGTTGCTGCTGGGGCACCAGTGTTGTTGCTGGGGCACCAGTGTTGTTGCTGGGGCACCAGTGTTGCAGTGTGATGTGGGGTTTAGGGTATGAAGGTGGTGTTGCGGTGCTGAGAGTAGTGTGTATTAAAGAGTAGTGTGGCGGAGGTAACTGTAGTAAGGAGCGCTTAACGTGTGATGGTCAGTACCTGCCAAGCCACTAATTGGGGTTGTGAGATGGGTCAGGTCTTGCCAGTCCGGTGGACCAACTCAGCTCTGATGTTTTTCTCGCTCTTCGAAGTGTTGCGTCCAACCACTTGGGCTGGACGGTAGAGTGACGGCAGCCCGTCCTTCAAACAATGACCCAAAAATGATTCCATGCCAACCCGTCCTCGACTCAAGTCCATTACATCCAGAGATCGACCCCACGGACGCATAAATAAATTTGTACATGCTGTTCATTCAGAACTGGAATTTTCTCAAATATAAATAAATATTATATTTGTGCATATATAGGCATAGGTTAGGTCACGTGTTTAGGTTCTGTTGGCGATTATTTGTATTTGTAGTACGTGGGTGAAGCATTTACAGCGTTGTGGTTCGAACAAAATTAGTAAGTGAAGAACTTGTTCCGGAAGTGTTCGAACGTCAACAGTTGTGAGTCGTGTGTAAACCGTGTTTCATTCATAAACAGGGGATTTGGCGGGTGCTTGGAATCACTTTTGGGTCTCTGTTTGTAGGACGGGCTGTTCCATGTTTAAGACTGTTCAAGACCACAGCGAGTGGAGGAGACGACATGTAGAACCCGAAAGAGCACCTGGAGTAATCTGCCTGCTGGCAGGAGCTTGTATACACCTGAGGGTGGCGTCACGCTGGCGGCAAGGTGAGGTGTAACTATGAGGCGGCGAAGTAATGAGTAGTTAGCGTGCTGGACAGGTCACCTGGCGTATGGGGGCTCTCGGGACGGGGTAAGGGGGTGCGTGGTGGAGCTCCCCTAACGTCTGACTAGAGGTAGTTGTCTGGTTTAGATACACTACACCACACCACACTACACTACACTACACTACACCACACTACACTACACCACACCACACCACACCACACTACACCACTACACCACTACACTACACTACACTACACTACACTACACTACACGCAGAAATCACAGTAGCGTGATGCATCAAATGAACAAATCCACAAGGATTTGTGGACTTATCTGGTTTTGATGTTGTAGCGGAGATATGGTAGCATGGTGGTGTTGAGGGTCGTAGGAAGAGGCAACTTTCCACTTGTATGCAGGGGGAGTTCGTAACAGATGAAATATGATTGTGTATGGAATGGGAGATGTAAAAACTGGTTTGAATTACAGAGGTGACTTGGGTTATACATTGGACGGGGCCCTGCCTTAGGTTCCTTGGTTATATCAAGAGTGTCGGGTTTTACGTTGGAGTACTTGTCCAATGTAATGGTGCGCCGAGACGTACATGTACGGAATACAGCAACTCGGATATTGTTATTTGCTTCACAACTTAAATTATGAGGTAAATGTAATATAATACATAAAGTATTTGTTTAATTTACACTTCCGTACACCTGTGCATTGCAGACAGAATTGTAACGATTCGGTCTAGTAGTTACTGTTGTTATTTCCGTATACTGATTTTGAACTAATCTTATGGTTTAATATTGGTAATTTATTAGTCCTTGGTGCTTCCATCTTTTGGCTCTTGAAGACATCGTGAATGTTTACCAGCTAGCCTGTAAAAGTGTGTGTCTGGAGTGAGTCTTGGTGTAAGTCTAAAGCAGTTTCGCCCGCCAAATCACACTGTTCACTTCCACAATCTGATATATGCATTTTCTGGGGTTAAAGCCTAGAAGCCATTTTTCAGACCAGCCCTCATAGTTGTGGAGGTCCTGCTGAAGTTTCCTGCAGTCCGCTTCTACTGTGATTTATTTGTTTTCGTTAAATCCTTGGATGAGTGAGGCGTGCGTGGGGCTGTAGCAGGAAGAGTGATATGGTTGAGGTACATGGGATCATTGTGGTGGTTGTGGTGGGCGAGGTTATATTACAGTGGGACGGTACATGGGGGCTACTTGACACCCTTGTTCTCTGACCTTCCGCAAATACAATGTAAGTTTTGTTTTGGGCATATATCTTTGTTTACAATTACATTTGATGGTGAGGTTCATGTTCCAAATGTATCTTCTGGTCCAGTAACCCAGAGAATTGAAGGTAGTCTTTCCTTATCTTGCGCCTCACAAGCCCTGACTTTTGACAAAAGTAGATATTGATATTGTCCCCCTGTGTGCAGGTATACGTACACGCCAGCACTCTCACACACCAGCACACACCAGGACTGACAAAAGCCACAGTAATACCAGGAATATGGCGCGCGTGAATATCCTTGAGAGCCAGTACACGGGGCCTGTGATTGTATCACAGTCCAAACAGTTGATGCAGTGTTGATCCGTGAGCAAGTTGCAACTTCCCTGGTGTTATTGCCGGCTTAGGCGCTCCACTACACCTGTGTTTTAACACCGACAAGATCACACCTCTTGCTTCCTCTCCGTTACTCCCACTGACGACTGACAGCTGCACAAGTTGACGGGTGACGGCTCCCACGAGTTGACGGCTGCATGAAGATGTTGAGGATTGATAGTTGCATGGTGAGATGGTGATATTTGTATGGCTTTAGCACTTCTGTGGTGGTTAATAATAGCATGCATTCACAGTTGCACGAATTGATGATTGAGAATTACAAGAGAGGTTGAGGGTAGATTGATGCAAGCATGGAATGCAGCAGTGTGCAGAGCTGTTAGTTTACACAGTTGGCGTTGCAATGTTTGATTGAAAAACGAGATCGAGGCACGAGCTGCACTTGCAAATTGCATGTTTTGCACCGACTGCGCTAGGATGACAAGGCCGGAGAGGCACTGGTGTTGCTTCACGATCACGGAGGCCACCACTAGTGTTAGTAAACACTAGTGGACTGCTGAGCTTGTTCCCTCCTCCTCCTGCTGCTGCTGTTGCTGGTATGGCTCCCTCCTGCTGGTGCTGGTATGGCTCCCTACTGCTACTGCTGCTGGTATGGCTCCCTCCTACTACTGCTGATGGTATGGCTCCCTCCTGCTGGCATACTTGTTTAGACTACCGATGGGTCTCTTAGATATTACTTAGCTTAGCATATGGTTCCGAGGCGAGTACTTGTGGCGATAGTTCAGTAGTGTGTGTGTGTGTGTACGTGTACGTGTGTGTACCCTTAGGTTCTTTCCTCCCTCTGACACGCCCTGGTTCCTTCCCTTTAATGTGAATGGTTATTCTGGCTCCTTTCACTCCTAATATATTGCATCCTTTTTGAGAGGCTGAAGTCCGTAGGCATCGCCCAAGCACGCCTCATTTATCTCTCTGGAGCTTCTTGCCGTTTTGGCTGTCTTGGGTCTCCTCGTTAACTTTGCATCGTCTGGGAACAGTGACACAGGAATCTCGTTCTTCAGCCATGTCATTGCCATATACAGCGGCAGGAATGTCGTGCGTCAAGCACCGATCTGTGGAGGTCTCCATTTGTAACTTTCCAGTCAGATTTCTCTACTGGCAGTTATCATCAGCGAGATGATAACTATAGTACTATAACCCATTATAGTACTCTGACCTCTCCTTCACTTTGCTCCGTTAATTCAATTTATACAAGAGCCTCTTTGTGTGCGACAGTATCGAGCACGTTCTTGTAATGCAATAATATGCTCACTGCTGTCCGCCTTCTCCTTTCTTGTCTGATCTACGTCATTCTCTTGTAGAATTCCAATAGGTTTGGCAGGCAGGACTTTTTGTTACAGTGAACCCGTGTTTGGTGCGTCGTTACATAGTTTATCCGTTCTAGGTGCGTCAATGTATTAAGTTTTGATGTCAAAGTTTAAATTGGCGAGTTCTGTTTTTTTTCAAGAGCAGTGAGGGATGGCTCGCACGCCAAGTATAAACTAGAGCTTCACAATTTCTTTTTGTGAGTGGGCAGCCCGCCAGGTTATCAAGAAGTATCTTAACTCGGGTGTCAGATCAGTTGATAAGACCCGGCTTTATTCCCGTTTGCAAAGTGACCTTCCGTCTTAATATGGCGCGTCCACTTGATCCGCTGTCTCCTCACTGTCCTCCTACCGTCTGTTCGAGCAAGAAACTTGCTTGAAGATGATAAATTAATTTCGATGATTTTTGGACGCTTGGTTGCCTGTTAATTCACCTGGAATATTTGCAATTTTGTAGTGTTGTTGCTTCACTTATTTCCAGATGGGTTGAGATTGAGGCAAGATGTCTTCCACGAAGTCACTGGACTGTCACCCTAATATGCTGTCGATGGCCTATGTTAGGAGGAGCATTTATGCTCACTACTTTCAGGCTTTGATTTATACTCTTTATTGGCCACTTGTAGTCATAACCACTCAGGGTGTCTGATATGCTAATCAGAGTGTCTCAAAGTAATTGGCTCCCCTGGGTGTCAGATAGTATTAAGCTTCGCCGGTAAGATTTATGCCTTAGTGAGTCAGGCCAGGGCAATACCGTCTGGTTATTTTCTAAACACTTTAATCCAGCGTGGGTTTTTATTATTATTTTAGCTTTTCAAGAATGTTATCAGATCTAGGGGAGAAACCTTAACGTAAACAACTCCCTCCTAGAAGAAAGTGCAACGACAGTTAGAACGAACGCACGTTGGAATACACGCAAACAAAACTAATTTAAATGTGTAATTGTGTGCTGTAAAGTCATTTACTTTACATGAAGACTTTTGACACCTCGTATCTTCGTGAAAAGCAAATTGCCAATATACACGCAAGATGTGAAGGACCTGTACCTTCAACACGAGGTGACCCAAGTGTTGGTATACCAGGTGTATGTGCCAGGTGTGTGTGCGCCAGGTGTGTGCGCGCGGCAGGTTGGTGTCTGTATATGAAATGTTATTTATATTATTTTATTTTGGGTAAGGAAACCCGAGGCGCAATAATTCTCTTCCCTCTGGAAATATGAATATGTTCGTCCTGTTTATAAAGGCAATTTTTACTGAAAAGTCTACATAGCTGGAAGCGAAATATTGCAGGTTTGGAGCCAGTCTTTACTAACACACATTTTTCGTACTGGTCGACCTGGAAGTGGCTCTGGTACTGGTCGACCTGGAAGTGGCTCTGGTACTGGTCGATCTGGAAGTGGCTCTGGTACTGGTCGACTTGGAGGTGGCCCCGGTACTGGTCGACCTGGAGGTGGCTCTGGTACTGGTCGACCTGGAGGTGGCTCTGGTACTGGTCGACTTGGAGGTGGCCTTGGTACTGGTCGACTTGGAGGTGGCCCTGGTACTGGTCGACCTGGGGGTGGCTCTGGTACTGGTCGACCTGGAAGTGGCCCTGGTACTGGTCGACTTGGAGGTGGCTCTGGTACTGGTCGACTTGGAGGTGGCCTTGGTACTGGTCGACTTGGAGGTGGCCTTGGTACTGGTCGACTTGGAGGTGGCCTTGGTACTGGTCGACTTGGAGGTGGCCCTGGTACTGGTCGACCTGGGGGTGGCTCTGGTACTGGTCGACCTGGAAGTGGCCCTGGTACTGGTCGACCTGGAAGTGGCCCTGGTACTGGTCGACCTGGAGGTGGCTCTGGTACTGGTCGACCTGGGGGTGGCTCTGGTACTGGTCGACCTGGAGGTGGCTCTGGTACTGGTCGACCTGGGGGTGGCTCTGGTACTGGTCGACCTGGAAGTGGCCCTGGTACTGGTCGACCTGGAAGTGGCCCTGGTACTGGTCGACCTGGAGGTGGCCCCGGTACTGGTTGACCTGGGGGTGGCTCTGGTACTGGTCGACCTGGAAGTGGCCCTGGTACTGGTCGACCTGGAAGTGGCCCTGGTACTGGTCGACCTGGAAGTGGCCCTGGTACTGGTCGACCTGGAGGTGGCTCTGGTACTGGTCGACCTGGAAGTGGCCCTGGTACTGGTCGACCTGGAAGTGGCCCTGGTACTGGTCGACCTGGAGGTGGCTCTGGTACTGGTCGACCTGGAAGTATATTGGATGATTCTTGGCCTTCGTGGAGCCTGAAAAATATACTCCCTAAACAAGTTAATTATAAAATTAATCAATCTTCAATATTCGCGGAATCACCCAAGATAATTATAATTGATTCGTATCCATAAATTATGCATTCTTGTGTGTATTATTTATATGCATATTATACACACATTGTAGTGTCCTGCGTAAGCTTAAAAGAAAATGTTGAATGCCTTCATGTCCTTGGGGACATCCTCGTGGGTGATGCTTATGTAAAAGATAGAAAACACTGGGAGTATTAGTAAATATAAGCCAGCAGCAGCAGGAGCAGCAGCAACAGGGGGAGCAGCAGTAGCGGGAGCAGCAGCAGCAGTAGCGGGAGCAGCAGCAGTAGCGGGAGCAGCAGCAGTAGCGGGAGCAGCAGCAGTAGCAGCGGCAGCAGCGGGAGCAGCAGCAGCAGTAGCGGGAGCAGCAGCAGTAGCAGCGGCAGCAGCAGCAGTAGCGGGAGCAGCAGCAGTAGCGGGAGCAGCAGCAGCAGTAGCGGGAGCAGCAGCAGCAGCGGGAGCAGCAGCAGCAGTAGCGGGAGCAGCAGCAGCAGTAGCGGGAGCAGCAGCAGCAGTAGCGGGAGCAGCAGCAGCAGCGGGAGCAGCAGCAGTAGCGGGAGCAGCAGCAGCAGTAGCGGGAGCAGCAGCAGCAGTAGCGGGAGCAGCAGCAGTAGCGGGAGCAGCAGCAGCAGCAGTAGCGGGAGCAGCAGCGGGAGCAGCAGCAGCAGTAGCGGGAGCAGCAGCAGTAGCGGGAGCAGCAGCAGCAGCGGGAGCAGCAGCAGCAGCAGCGGGAGCAGCAGCAGCAGTAGCGGGAGCAGCAGCAGCAGTAGCGGGAGCAGCAGCAGCAGTAGCGGGAGCAGCAGCAGCAGTAGCGGGAGCAGCAGCAGCAGTAGCGGGAGCAGCAGCAGCAGTAGCGGGAGCAGCAGCAGCAGTAGCGGGAGCAGCAGCAGCAGCAGGAAGGCACAATATAAGAGCTCCCTCCAGGGCTCCGTGGGGAACAGTTTGAGCCCGGTGCGCCGGCCCCGGAGGCTCTCAGGGATAAAACCTCACCCAAGCATTTCTTCGAAGCATCGTTTGGAAAATCTGAATACATTTTGGGATAAGCTCCCTTTTGGCGATATGCATTTATGATAAAACTTTGATTTGTTAAGCAATTAAATATAGGAGAATACAGCTTAAATATATACTTCTTATATAATATTGATGGATGTATAAATACATTCATTAATTTCGGTTTTTATAATGGTTTTAATGGTCAATATATAATGGTTGTTTATTTCCAGGTATGTGACGCCGCCGCCGCCAGCCCCGCTGTGAGTATCGGCCGGGTTTATTAAGGAATTGCTAGCGTTTTATAGTGTGTATATATTAGTATAATATTGTATAGTTGTGAATGTTGAATTATTGACGGTGTCTGCTGTGGCAGGAATGTTGTCAGATGGTTAGGAACGTTGTGGTTTGTCTCTTGTATGTGAGTGCTTTTGTCTCAACCTTGTAGGTTTTGTTTTACTTGCTGGTCCGTGACCACCACCCACCACCACCACCACTACCACCACCACCACCCACCACCACCACCACCACTACCACCCACCACCACCACCACCACCACCACCACCACCACCACTACCACCACCCACCACCACTACCACCACCACCACTACCACCACCACCCACCACCACTACCACCACCACCACTACCACCACCACCCACCACCACTACCACCACCACCACCACTACCACCACCCACCACCACCACTACCCACCACCCACCACCACCACTACCCACCACCACCCACCACCACTACCACTACCACCCACCACCACTACCACTACCACCCACCACCACTACCACCACCACTACCACTACCACCACCACCCACTACCACCACCACCACCCACCACCACTACCACCACCACCCACCACCACCCACCACCACCACCCACCACCACTACCACCACCACCACCCACCACCACCACTACCACCACCACTACCACCACCACTACCACCACCACTACCACCACCACCACCACCACCAGTACCACCACTACCACCACTACCACCACCACCACAACCACCCACCACCACCACCCCGTGGCTCGAGGCTCCACATCCACTCACACACCTGCCTGGATGTGATCCCGGCCGATACTGATGTGTGACGGATGATGAAGCAGCCACCCAAGAGGTGCCACGGACATGAATAGCCCGTAAACTCATGTGCGTGTGTTGGTGGTCATCCTTTTATAGAGCAGTCAGTAGTCAGATGTGTCAAGAGATATAGCAGTCGGTGACAGTAGTGGGTGTGGGCGAGGTGTCGTGTGCCGCCCCTGGCAGGCCTGTGCTGTTGTCTCACACCCCCCATACCCCCCCAACCCCCCACCCCCACACACACCTACCCCACCACACCCCCACACCCCCACACCCCCTACCAGGAGCTGCACCAGCCTCCTAAGTAATTTTCGCTAACATCACCTCTTCTTATCATCACACGGGAGACATCTCCCGTCACGCAGGGTGCAGTCGCACCTCCACAGATCTCCAGTATCATCTATTGATACTGGTAATGGCTCAAAAGGGCCACCACTTACGGGCTATTCATGCCCGTGCCACCTTTTGGATGGCTTAATCTTTATCAATCAATCACCACCTCTGCTTCCAACCCGCTGGTCTCATCGTGAGAAATGTCTAAACCGCTCTCTTTTTAAATATTTAGTTTCCTGCTATTTTGTTGTGAATTTGGGTAAGGATAATTTTGTTTGAGATTTGACGAAGGAAGAGTTGGGGGAAGTTGTAGAGCAGTGGCTGAAGCCTCATTATGTGAGAGGCGGTGGTGGTGCTTACCTGTGGGAGCCGGTCGGCCGAGCGGACAGCACGCTGGACTTGTGATCCTCTGGTTCTGGGTTCGATCCCGGGCGCCTGCGAGAAACAATAGGCAGAGTTTCTTTCACCCTATGCCCCTGTTACCTAGCAGTAAAATAGGTACCTGGGTGTTAGTCAGCTGTCACGGGCTGCTTCCTGGGGGTGGAGGCCTGGTCGAGGACCGGGCCGCGAGGACACTAAAAAAATCCCCGAAATCATCTCAAGATAACCTCAAGATAGGAAGATAACCTTACATTGACTATGGGGGGAAGTGAGAACTAGCTCTTCGGACCCCGCCTGCATGTTGTACTTGGAGGTGACTCTCAACCGACTCCTTCAGTACATTTCTTTTGTTGACCTTCCGTACATGGCAAGAGCATAATTTTTGTGTTTAATTTTGCCCCGAGGGGCGAGTTTATTGGGCAGCGCCACTCATCTTGTGAGTGGACACACCGCCATAGTGACAGTATTGGGCAGCGTCACAACCCGCTGGGTTGTTCATCCTGTCACTTGTACCCAGACACAGCTGGGACTTGTTTAACTGTCTTAAGTGAACAGCTCCTCAAACAAGAAGATTAACATCTGTCAACCCTTAAAAATTTACGTTATCTTGCGGGTGCAAAATGGGGGAATCTTTTAACAGTATCAATATTTGACAAAGTGTTTTCCTAACTCAAACAATGTGGGGTGTATTATTCTACACATATTTCTAATGTGTCTCAGATGTTCACAGTCTCGTAGATAGTGGTCAAGGCGGTGACCGTCACTTTTAGCGTACAATCTTAGACCATTTTCAAGTCATTACTGGACTTGATAATGGTCCACGACGGACTGAAACGTTGTCAGTTCTTCATATTCAGATTTATGGGTTATGAGTCCGAGGAGCGAAGACAAAAAGCAAACTTTTTGATGGTCCATCAATACATATTGGGACTTTCGACCAGATAGTTACAATAAGTACTATCATTTCCTGAGGCTGGGCTGCAATAGTGATGAATTCCAGATACTTCGATACGGACACAATTGAAGAACTTGAACTTGATATAGGATATAAGACAATCAGACCTGATAGAAAGGACGCGACAGGTAAAGGGTCTGGGAATAATGATGTCGTGACAACCTAACGTTTAGTGAGCATAACCAAGCCAATTTATCATGTCTTGACAATAATAGGATGGATTATTTAAGAAACCTCCAAGGGACACTATCTCAATGCTCCTACTTTTCAAATCAGTTGAGGCTCTACACTTTGAGAACTACTTGGTACTCACTCCCACTTTCAAAGCAAATGAGATGTCTGAAACAGAAGATAGAGAGAACATACACAACACGCACACACAGGAAAACTAAATTACCGGAGCCGTCTATAGTGCTCAAAATATATTTTATGCAAGGAGACGAGAGATATTAGAGGGTCATGTCCCTTATGGGCATATTAAAATAACTTGATAGAGCGACATATATAATAAGTGCAGAACAGATTCAGTGAAGAGTGAGAGGCGCCAGAGCCATTGAGAACATTATGTGAGCATCAGAGGATTGTCAACCCCCTTCTACCAAATATATAAAATATTTACGGAAGAAAAGTGGAAAGTTTTCAAGAGGTAATTGGACAAGTTCCTGCAGAAAGAACCTGATTAAATGAGTTTTAATGTTAGGGTGGATCTGCAGGCGGCTTCAAGCAACAGCCAGGCCAATCTAGCCTGGCCACCGGCCGACCTTAGAGAGTAGAGCAACTCTCAAAACGGACTACAGGTAAACAATACCAGGACACGCACTCACTCAACGTGGTAGCCACTGTTCAGTTATAATTTTGATGGCATACACACATATACTCATCAACCTCAAAAGGGCACTGGAAGACTTTGTGAGTATCAGACATGAGTCGCTAACTTAGTCTGCAGTCTTGCATAGCCCAACTATTTCAGTGAAGGAGAATACTTCAAGAAAGACTGGTAAGAGAAGTGGAGAGAAGATGACTCTCTCCTCAGTTCTCGAGTCCTTCATGGATATACAGTGCATCACCAGCATAGGTTCAGGGATGGTAAATCTGACCTCGCAAACTATAGAATTCTATGACCTTGCCTCAGAGATGAGACATGGCAAAGACTATGATTTTTGAATGTGAGAAAATCTTGGACATAGTACCCCGCGTTAGACCAGAACACCTGTCTGAGAGAGAGACTTGAGAGACAAGGAAGCTGACCCACGGGATAAGGGAGTATCTCAACGGTAGAAGACAATCACACTGAGCGAAGAGGCTGGACAGTGGCAAGATGTTAGAGCAGAGTTGTGCAGGGGTCAGCGCTAGGGTCTACTCCTGTTTGTGATCTGAGAGATTGTCTTTTATATAGATACAGTGGCATGTATCGACCCGTTCTCGCAAATTTAATAAGTCAATATTGACTTATTAAATATGTGCATAGGTGACATACTTAACATAATAGATACCCTTAAAAAGATTCATAGAAAACACTGACCTTACCTAACCTTGTTAGTATCTTAAGATAAGCATCTTATTGCTTCATAATTACAATTATTACTTAACCTATACCTATTATAGGTTAGGTAATAATTGTAATTACGAAGCAATAAGATGCTTATCTTAAGATACTAACAAGGTTAGGTAAGGTCGGTGTTTTCTATGAATCTTTTTAAGGGTATCTATTATGTTATGTCACCTATGCACATATTTAATAAGTCAATATTGACTTATTAAATTTGCGAGAACGGGTTGCATGTATGCAGCTACCCTGGACTATATCAAAGGTTACAGAAGTTGGGTATGTGATGCTAACATCCCCGCCTGACAGCAGGGAGTCCCTCCCTGTCATGCAGGGAGACACACTTCCGACTCTCGGTGTTTGCTGTTTCAAAATACAAATGGCAGGAAGGGTGTTAGCGTATCAGGTCGCCTTAAACCAGCTACTGGCCTTGACCACGATGGAACTCACTACAGTTGCCAAATTCTCGGGTACTTATTTTCTGCCAAGTCAAGGGAAGGCATTACGTGAAAGGGAACATTGCCCAAACGCTTACATTGTCACTGGAATTGAACCCGAGACCTTGCGACTATAACTCGACTGCGTTGCAAACTGCACACGAGCACCCATATAAAGGATAAATTATATAGCAAGCTGGTAAACTAGGCACTGAAAGAATGGGTAAAAAAGGTGGCTACTAGAGTTTATCTCATGTGCAGAATAATGAAGCTGGTGTGGGATACCTGAGGCGGTATACATACAAGGTACCAAATATGTGAGGAAATCTTCCCAGAATACGGCCCGGGGGTTGATGGTACACCAACCCGGTGTGGCGTGGTGTCAAAGAGGTTGGGCACCATTCCTTCACCACCCTCCTCCACCTTTACCTTGGGCACCCCGTTATCTTGAGGTTATATCTTGAGATGATTTCGGGGCTTTAGTGTCCCCGTGGCCCGAGGACCAGGCCTCCACCCCCAGGAAGCAACCCGTGACAGCTGACTAACACCCAGGTACCTATTTTACGGCTAGGTAACAGGGGCATAGGGTGAAAGAAACTCTGCCCATTGTTTCTCGCCGGCGCCCGGGATCGAACCCGGGACCACAGGATCACAAGTAGAGCGTGCTGTCCGCTCGGCCGACCGGCTCCCCGTCCTCATATTCCTTTCTGATGCTATCCATACTAGTTCAGCGCTCCCTCCTCCCCTTACCTTCCACCTCGTGATAATTGGATAGTATACCTGATCGTACGAGAGTAACAGGTATAAGAGAGTAGATTCAGTCCCCTTGTGGCAGATCTCTTAAACATAAATATATTAGTGAAAAGAGCACTTTTCCCATTGCTCCTGATAGAGGAACTTACAAATACACAAGTTTTACTAAACACAGCCAAGTAAACAAACTTTGGTGCTATCTGGCGACGATGCCAACTCGTGACCACCACCTAACTTTGTGTGAGTGAGGAGGTGGA
Source organism: Procambarus clarkii (assembly GCF_040958095.1). Classification (NCBI taxonomy): domain Eukaryota; kingdom Metazoa; phylum Arthropoda; class Malacostraca; order Decapoda; family Cambaridae; genus Procambarus; species Procambarus clarkii. The sequence continues at coordinate 10,491,822 of NC_091174.1, forward strand.
CCCAGCATACTGTGTGGGATATATCTCGTGTCTACCTCCTTCCATTGAGTGAGGAGGTGGACCCAGCATACTGTGTGGGATATATCTCGTGTCTACCTCCTTCCATTGAGTGAGAAGGTGGACCCAGCATACTGTGTGGGATATATCTCGTGTCTACCTCCTTCCATTGAGTGAGAAGGTGGACCCAGCATACTGTGTGGGATATGTCTCGTGTCTACCTCCTTCCATTGAGTGAGAAGGTGGACCCAGCATACTGTGTGGGATATATCTCGTGTCTACCTCCTTCCATTGAGTGAGAAGGTGGACCCAGCATACTGTGTGGGATATGTCTCGTGTCTACCTCCTTCCATTGAGTGAGAAGGGACGCCACTACATATGCTGGCGTGTTGCTGGACCTTAAAGCCGGGTGTTGGTGCGTAACGTGGACTACGTCTCCTCTCTAATGTAATAATCATAACAGTGACCTTTGCAAGCCACTCAAACGGAAACAAACATACGACAGGTTCAGAAGCAGAACTCGAAACAGATTGCAACATGCACACCAGTCAGTTGGAACCCGAGAGGCGAGATCCATGAGCTGGAGCTCAACCTCCGCAAACACTGCTAGGCGAGTACAGTTTTTGTTAATATTTGGAAAGTGAATGGCATTTGGAGAGTTGTAATGTAACATTTCACATCATAGTATTGTTATACATGAATGGTTGATGACACCTTTTGTTAGACACCTGTTAGTGTCTGCGCTGAGTGAGATGTAGCTCTGCGGCCCCGCCTCCTAGCTCTTGGCACGCTTTTGTGCAAGAGTTATTATAATGGCGGTGTATGGTTGTGGAGGCGTCCGGTGGTCAGAGGAGGGGGGCTGAGTCATATACTTGTGTTACAGGCGGCGTCCGTGGACTCCCAGCCTTAAATGGGCGGTGGTAGTGGTGTTGGGGAAGGTGGGGGGGGGGGCTTACCAAACACCCACTACGGCCCAGTCAGCTCTAGCTCTAGGCCCCGCCTCCCTTGTACCTGTTCCTCTATAATTACTTTCCCTAACCTTCGAATTCATGGTCGAATTAATTGTGGATGGAGGTGGCTTCCACGGCTTCTTATTTATTCTGTTATTTAGGGGTTGAGAGACGTTTCCCTTATCGTAGCATGTGCATACCACTAGTCTTAACACGTTTGTTGTATCACAAGATGCAGATTCCAGGCCGGTGCTGCAAATCCCAATATAGGTCCGTCATAGGTCGTGTATATTGCCTTAAAGAGAGTCCTTAGACGAGTTTTTCAATTCTATTTCAATTCTATTTCAATTCTATAATTCAATTCGAGGTTCTAATGGTTGCCAACTTCCCGTATGCTGCCAATGTTCATTCGCGCCTCTGGGGCCAGATTCACGAAGCAGTTACGCAAACACTTACGACCCTGTACATCTTTTCGCAATCTTTGGCGGCTTTGTTTACAATTATCATACAATTGTTGAGCTCCGAAGCACCAGGAGGCTGTTTATAACAATAACAAGAGTTGATTGGGATGTTTTCATGCTTGTAAACTGTTTAATAAATGTAACCAAAGCCGTCAAACATTGAGGAAAGATGTACACGTTCGTAAGTGTTTGCGTAACTGCTTCGTGAATCTGGCCCCAGGTGTTAGTGTGGGTGGGGATTATACCCGTCGTGTTGTAGGGGTGGAGATGGGCGTGGTGTTGTAGGGGTGGAGATGGGCGTGGTGTTGTAGGGGTGGAGATGGGCGTGGTGTTGTAGGGGTGGAGATGGGCGTGGTGTTGTAGGAGTGGAGATGGGCGTGGTGTTGTAGGGGTGGAGATGGGCGTGGTGTTGTAGGGGTGGAGATGGGCGTGGTGTTGTAGGGGTGGAGATGGGCGAGGTGTTGTAGGGGTGGAAATGGGCGTGGTGTTGTAGGGGTGGAGATGGGCGTGGTGTTGTAGGGGTGGAGATGGGCGTGGTGTTGTAGGGGTGGAGATGGGCGTGGTGTTGTAGGGGTGGAGATGGGCGTGGTGTTGTAGGGGTGGAGATGGGCGTGGTGTTGTAGGGGTGGAGATGGGCGTGGTGTTGTAGGGGTGGAGATGGGCGTGGTGTTGTAGGGGTGGAGATGGGCGTGGTGTTGTAGGGGTGGAGATGGGCGTGGTGTTGTAGGGGTGGAGATGGGCGTGGTGTTGTAGGGGTGGAGATGGGCGTGGTGTTGTAGGGGTGGAGATGGGCGTGGTGCTGCTGGTAAGTGGGTCCAGGCAGGTGTGTGCGCCATCAGGTGAGATCTTGCTCCTAATGCAGCGCTTCCTTGATTTTATTATTATTATTATTATTAACCAAGCGCGTCTTTTCTCTCTTGACGTTCAAGTTCTGTGTCGCATCTGTTGCAACCTGGGGGGTGGGGGTCTCTTCGACCAGGATGCCTGGTCGAGGACCGGGCCGCGAGGGGCGTTGAGCCCCGAAATCATCGCAGGGTAATCGCAAGGTAGGTGGTGGTGGATGGAAGTGTCTTTGGCAACTTCGTACTTGAGTGTTTCACTCAATTATGTCGTAGAATTCAGTCTTAAGAGTACTTGTTGCACTCAACTTTTCCATTGAACTATTTAAGCACAGTTTGTGTGAACATTTGAAGCCGCTTTATAATATTGTTCAGCTGATAACTATAATATGCATTTTATATGTAATTGATTAATTACAACTTCCACACTTTGGGAGCGCGTAAAATTCCTCTGGAATTTTAGGTGTTTTTTGAATTTTAGGTGAATTTTAGGAACTTAAAGGTGTCTCCTTGAAGTGCAGGCGAAATGCATATTATAGTTCACACCTGAACAATATTAAAGGTGTTCAGGTGTTAACTATAATATGCATTTCGCCTGCACTTCAGGGAGACAAGACACCTTGAGCAATTTTACTCGCTCCCAAAGTGTGGAAGTTGTAATTAATGAATTCTGGGAGTAATTAATTAATGTTCTCTGCACGTTCTCCAAGTCAACAACATCGGCTTTAAATGAGTTAGACTAATATATAACAATAGTCAACCCTGGATAGTACTAATGTCTATTCCCCTAAATATCTTGTATGGAGTGATTATATTCCTTTAGCAAATCCCGTGTAAATCACAAGGACAAGTTCGATGTATAGAGAGTATATATATTTGGAATTTCAAGTCCGTGGGGTGAGGCACTCCACTTAATGTTGGTATAAAGTTATCGTTATAAACTAAATTATAATTTTTGAGCATTGCGAACTAAGCTGTGTATATTTGTTTCTAATTAATTAAGGCATGTACTTAGTCACACATTTTGCCCGGCAAGCGATGGAAGTTGAGTTAGGTGGAGGGTAGAAGTAGCCTGTGCTACTCTAGCCCTTTGAGAACTTCTTCCTTTTCTCAATAAACTTACTTGATGATGTTTCGTGAGCGTTGGCAGCGCTCCGTCAGGTTATTGTGTGTGTGTGTGTGTGTGTGTGTGTGTGTGTGTGTGTGTGTGTGTGTGTGTGTGTGTGTGTGTGTGTGTGTGTGTGTGTGTGTGTGTGTGCGCGCGCGCGCGTGTTTGTGTGCGCGTGTTTGTGTGTGTGTGTGCGCGCGTGTGTGTGTGCGTGTGTGTGTGTGCGTGTGTGTGTGTGTGTGTGTGTGTGTGTGTGTGTGTGTGTGTGTGTGTGTGTGTGTGTGTGCGTGCGTGTGTGTGCGTGTGTGCGTGTGTGCGTGTGTGCGTGTGTGTGTGTGTGTGTGCGTGTGCGTGCGTGCGTGTCTGTGTGTGTGTGTGTGTGTGTGTGTGTGTGTGTGTGTGTGTGTGTGTGTGTGTGTGTGTGTGTGTGTGCGCGTGTGCGCGTGTGTGTGTGAGAGAGGTGTAGATAACGTGAGCTGGGTGTTGACCCTGGTGTTGAGGGAGACGGTGGCAGGGGTGGGTGGGTGTGTGTGTGTGTGTGTGTGTGTGTGTGTGTGTGTGTGTGTGTGAGAGAGAGAGGTGTAGATAACGTGAGCTGGGTGTTGACCCTGGTGTTGAGGGAGACGGTGGCAGGGGTGGGTGGGTGTGTGTGTGTGGGTGTGTATTCACCTAATTGTGCTTGCGGGGGTTGAGCTCTGGCTCTTTGGTCCCGCCTCTCAACCGTCAATCAACTGGTGTACAGATTCCTGAGCCTACTGGGCTCTATCATATCTACATTTAAAACTGTGTATGGAGTCAGCCTCCACCACATCACTGCCTAATGTGTGTGTGGGGGAAGGTACGTGAAGAGACGAGGGCACATGTAGGGTACTGTAATACACACAGTAACTGTGTAACACTGGTGTACTTGTGTTGCCACAGTAGCTGGGTGCTGGTCACTCTCAACCTGTCCATCATGCCACCAGTCTCAAGTTGCACCAACAATAGTGTGTTCACCTAGTTGTGCTTGCGGGGGTTGAGCTCTGCTCTTTCGGCCCGCCTCTCAACTGTCAGTCAGTCAACTTCCCCCCCACCCAGGAAGTAGCCCATAACAGCTGTCTAACTCCCAGGTACCTATTTACTGCTAGGTAACAGGGGCAGCATCAGAGTTAAAGAAACTCCATTTGTTTCCGCCATCGCTGGGGATCGAACCCGGACCTTATGATTACGAGTCCCAAGTTGCTGTCCACTCAGCCACAGGCCCCCTGTTCCGTGTGCGTCCTATAAATAATTTCTCATGTTGCTGGAGCCCTGCTGCTGCTGTTGTGTGTACTCTGGAGAGCTGTATGACAATGTCCACAGCTCGGGTGGTAGAGTGTGTTGCTGGACTCGCCTGGAACGCTCCTTAAATACCGGGTTTAGGCACTTACTGCCACCAGTAAAGCTCTGCCAGTCGTTTAACTTGACTCTAAGGCGGCTTTGGTGTCTTGTATTGTTTAATAGACCGTGAGAAGAGGTCGCAGGGAAGGTGGTTGGCCCCGGGAGCCTCCCCTCGGGGTCTTCCCCCCCCCTCCCCTCCCGGGAGCCTGCCCCCCCCCCCCCCTTCCCCCCCGGCCGGTGCCGTGTTGGAGAAAGTTGGCATACAAATATGTAGTGAAAATGTAAGTTCAAATAATATTTGGAAATAGCGTGTTCCAATATGAATGTTGAGATTGTGCTAAGAAATATATAAACACTACTTGGGAAGGGAAGTTGGCGGAGATGTCTTGATTGACTTACCAAATGTTATGAAGGCAGGGAGGGAGATGGAGAAGAAATGGTGAGAGAGAGAGAGAGAGAGAGAGAGAGAGAGAGAGAGAGAGAGAGAGAGAGAGAGATATAGATAGATATGGAGAGAGAGAGAGAGAGATGGAGGGAAGTATGAAGGAAGGAGGAAAGGGGAAGGGGGGGGGAGAAAGGGGAAGGGGGGGGGGGGGAGAATGAGGGAAGTGGTTGGAAGAGGTTTTGAGAAAATGTAACATTTGTTTGTATTGTGATTATTCCGGCATACTCACATAGTGGAAAAATGTCTTGTAAAGCACCTAAATTATCGGGATCGTCTCAAAGCTCTCCGAATGTACTCGCTGGAGAGGAGACGAGAGAGATACCAAATAATATACACGTAGAAAATAATGGAGGGACAGGTCCCTAATCTACACAGTAAAATAGCATCTTACTGGAGTGAACTATATAAAAGAAAATGCAGAATAGAACCAGTGAAGAGCAGAGGTGCCATAGGCACAATCAGAGAACACTGTATAAACATCAGAGGTCCGCGGTTGTTCAACACCCTCCCAGCAAGCATAAGAAATATTGCCGAAACAACCGTGGACATCTTCAAGAGAAAACTAGATAGTTTTCAAGGAGTGCCAGACCAACCGGGCTGTGGTGGGTATGAGGGCCTGCGGGCCGCTCCAAGCAACAGCCTGGTGAACCAAACTCTCACAAGTCAAGCCTGGCCTCGGGCCGGGCTTGGGGAGTAGAACAACTCCCAGAACCCCATCAACCAGGTATCAACCAGGTATCAACCAGGTATCAACCAGGTATCAAGCACCAAGATGGTAATTATTTATTACTTATTTCCAGTAGCGCCGCGCCCCATTGGTGTCCGGACGGGGAAGACCGCGGCCTCAGACGGGCTCCACCAGCTCTGCCGGTTAATTATTCTTGAGCCGTAAATTCCAGTTAAACTTGCATGTGTTGCTTAAAGGTGAAATGTTCACGTGTAGTGTTGAGCAGCGTCCCATCCTGAGCTGAGCTGGCAGCTGCTGCTTTAATGCCTGTGTCTCTCACTCCCCCTTCCCCCCCCCACCCTCTCCCCTCGTCCCCTAACCCTGTCCCCTCGTCACCCCACACTCTCCCCTCGTCACCCAACCCTCTCCCCTCTACCCCCTATCCACTACCCCCAACCCTCTCACCCCCTTTCCCCTTCTCTCTACCCTCTCTCCTCTATCCACCACCCCCTACGCACTACCCCCTACCCACACCCTTCCAACCCACAACCCCCCTTCCCACACCCCCCCCACCCTACCGACACACCCCCCTACCCACACCCCCCTACCCACACACCCCTACCCACACACCCCTACCCACACCCCCCTACCCACACCCCCCTACCCTCTCCCCCCTACCCTCTCCCCCCTACCCTCTCCCCACCAATTCCCCCCCACCCACCTTGCGTACTAACTCGCCAGGACACAGGTGGTGATAACGTGGCCTGAGGAGCCAAGTTATCTTCACCTCAAGTTGATGTAGTTAGTCTCACGATTAATGGATCTAACCTAACCTAACCAAAGTGTGATGTAGTGAGCTAAGCGTAAGACTAACCTTATTTAACCCGGTCAGTCTCCCAACCATACTTAAGACAATAGAATGTTGACTCTCGCAAGACCCAAGTGCCCACCCGCTCATTACCTTCTTAGAATGACGGCCGGTGTAACTCGAGTGCCTCTGGTTGTTCTTGAGTGTTGCTTCACTTCACACAACGTTGAACTTTCACATATGGTGTCATAATATTAAGATGCCGGGGAGAGACGTCCGTGTCAAGGAGCGGAGCTCGGAGAAGGTTTGGTCAAGAGGGCGTCGTTAGCGGCGCTAGTCGTTGTTCTTGTTAAAGATTCGCTACCTGGAACATAAAGTTCCAAGTAGCACGGGCTATGGTGAGCCCGTAGACCATGGCGCTGGTCGTGCTGTGGGGGAAGATCTCCTACACTTGTGATAGATACACACAAGTGTATCTTCTCACACTCGCTAGCCCCCCGCTCGGCTTGCCCCCCCCCTCGGCTTGCCCCCCCCCCCTCGGCTTGCCCCTCCCCCCCCTCGGCTTGCCCCTCCCCCCCCTCGGCTTGCCCCCCCCCCCCTCGGCTTGCCCCCCCCCCTCGGCTTGCCCCCCCCCCTCGGCTTGCCCCCCCCCCTCGGCTTGCCCCCCCCCCCTCGGCTTGCCCCCCCCCCTCGGCTTGCCCCCCCCCCCTCGGCTTGCCCCCCCCCTCGGCTTGCCCCCCCCCCTCGGCTTGCCCCCCCCTCGGCTTGCCCCCCCCCCCCCCCTCGGCTTGCCCCCCCCCCCCTCGGCTTGCCCCCCCCCTCGGCTTGCCCCCCCCCCCCTCGGCTTGCCCCCCCCCCCCCTCGGCTTGCCCCCCCCCCCCTCGGCTTGCCCCCCCCCCTCGGCTTGCCCCCCCCCCCCTCGGCTTGCCCCCCCCCCCCTCGGCTTGCCCCCCCCCTCGGCTTGCCCCCCCCTCGGCTTGCCCCCCGCTCGGCTTGCCCTAGTTGGGGCCAAGTTTCCTTGGAGTACGTTACTCTAAGAACACTAATATATGTTACCGCTAGAGAAGGTCAAGAGACGCCCTCTTGAGCCGAGTGTCACCTGGAGGACCACTGTCAACCTGCACTTATTCTCCGTCTTACGGGAACCAATCACAACTGATCATGTCAGGCATCGCTCTCTTATTACTGGTAGAGTTCGCACTGGAACACACTGGCACTAAGATTTGGCACTGTGGAATGGCAGGCCTCGTCAGGGGAGGCCTCGCCAGGGAGGACAAAGTTATTAGCATTCTAATAACAGTAGTTAGTGGTTGATAGTAGTTAGCTAACTGATAGCAGTAGTCAGTCTGGCCATCCTGAAGGATCAACCTCTAGTTAGGTCCATTTGGCTGTGCCCAATGCAGTGATAGGCTGTCGATAATCATAGATAAGCCACAGATAAACCACAGGCATAACGGTTAAATTAACTGACAAATTACACCGAGAGAAATGGGAACCTGTTCACAGAAAATTATTTGAAATTGTGTGCGCGACTCAACGGGAGATTCCAGGAGATTTTTGCAGATGAAATAGCGCGGCATCACCGTCATTATTGGGAAAGACGCAGGAGGACGGCGGCGAGGTGACGCACAGTAAAGTGAAATTCGGTAAAAACCGTCAAATTAGCTAGATGAGTGGCGAGTCTCGCTGGCACCGTTACTGTAACTCTCTTAAAGCTGCTGTCTGTACACGAGCACCCCAGCCCACCAGGGGTGCCTTTCCCTTGGGGTCATACCATCCTACAACCTCTTCACAATCCCCCGGGGTATCTCGGTGACACCCCCGTCCCTCAACCTGTACCTGGTACTTGTAACTACAGGACGTCTGGGACATGCTACCCTTTCACCCACCACCTCTAGCACCCGGGATCCCCCCTCCTCCACCTACCCAGGGACTATCCTCCCTAGGAACACCAACCCATCCCTACACCCTATTCCCATCCCGGCACCCTTGCACCAGCCGTCGCCGACCCACATTCACCATTGCAAAATCAAGCAGCATTATAATTGCCAGAAAGGTTACACCGGTGATTCTCAGGAACAACCAGCAGTGTTTGAGCTCTGCTTCGTTCACCTCGCTGCGCACACACTCGCGGGGGGTTGAGCTTCAGCTCATGGATCCCGCCTCTTAACACACAATCAACTTGTGTATGGGCCACCCCGAACCCTTTTGTTGGTCATACAAGTTTTAAAGTTGAGAGTTGTGGTATGAAGTATGCCATGACGAACAAACCCACAAGGGCCTTGACGAGGATTTGAACCTGCGTCAGAGAGCATCCTAGACGCTGCCTTAATCGACTGAGCTACGACAATAAGAATTGCAACCAGAAATTCTACTGAATTTACAAGGATCGTGCAGCCTCTCCGAGACACAAACCAGGATTTTACACAATTCCCCTCATGCACTCGAGCTATGTCAATGGGCCATGACGCTCACATTAACTCTCCATATTCCTTACATCATAGAACACCTGCCACTTCCATCATCAGTGTGCGCGTCTGGCCAGCTGATTGTATTATCTTTATTTGCACAATACTACCGTCGCTGCTGTGCGGTGAGGAGCCTCTACCAGCCACCACAACACCTCCCTCACCAGCCCACGTGGACACGTTCTCGTGAACGGGTACAAAGATGACTCAGAAATTGCAAACCTGTCTTTTGAAGAGTTTAAAATGGCATAATTTACCTTTCTAGAAAAGGCGGAGAGTAAAGGGCGGCATGACTGAAGTAGACAAAAGGGTAGAAGGGCAACACGCAAAGGGGTAGAAGGGCAATACGCAAAGGGATAGAAGTGCAGCACACAAGGGATACCAATGTGTTAAATATATCTGCACAAAATAGGACATGAAACAGTGGATATAACTTGGGTTAAGTTTAGCTTCAGAAAAGACCTGGGTACATTATGCTTCAGAAGCAGGGTGGTTGTTTTATTGAAGACATTACCAGATAACATGTGAGAGATGTGGGATCACTTGATTGTTTCAAACGAAGCTTAAGACATAAACATGAATGAGTTTGGTTGGTTATAAATAGGAGTTGTGTGGCATGTCCTCACATGAACACACAGGCCTTCTGCTCTTCCTGTATTATTACCTCAGAAGAGAATACTGATAAAGTCTGATATAACAGTAGTGGAAACAATAGCATTGAATTGAACGGTGAAAATTCCAGCCAATTGAAAATCGAGAACCTTAGGACCGGTATTGGATGCTGGGAGCTGTAAGAACCTTTTCACAGGACGGACGAGGCACGTAAAGATCTTTTCAAGAAAGTGTCAGCCGACCCAACCCTCAGAGAATACAAAGCAATTGTGCCATCGGCTCGAGAAATTATAGGGTGGACTGTGTAAACCTCAAAACAAGGGATGCCACGCCAATAAGGATACTATTCAATGCATTCTGGCGTCTCGTGTATAATATTTGGTAGCCACGTCTCCTTATTTGGCTGGTTCGATACCCCAGCCACCGCTTAATGTACTTGTGCTCTGAGCGCCGGAACGTTGACCACAGGTATATCTCATAATCTACACAAGAATAATACTTGTTCAGGTCCCTAATCTGCCGATGGACAGGTAATACCAACATTAACAGAGACTCGGTGTGTCGCAGCCTCTAGGGAAGAGCCCCCTCAGTCCTCTCCTCTCCCCCACAGAGCCTCTCTCTTCAGTGTGGAGAGTTGAGCCAAGATTGTAAACTTGGTAAATTAATCTTCAGACCAGCAAGTATGCCAGCCAGTAAACAAGAGGCTTGTCTTGTAATTACATAATTTCGTTGATTCCATATCTAGAGGAATTATACATTAATTCATAAAACAATGTTTAATAGAATTATTATTAACGTGTCGCGTTTTTTTTTTTTTTTGATGCGTCTTCTGAAACCTGCGAGTTGTGTACGTGTTCTTACACTTATCAGTACGTCCTTCTTACTACTTTAATTGAAATTGAAATTGAATTGAAATTGAAATAAGTTTATTGAGGTGCAATACACACAAAGGGATGAGGTAGCTCAAGCTATTCTCACCCCGTTCAGTACATCGCGTTAATACATACATAGACACACATCACAAACAATAAACATATTACCGAACATTCTGAGAGATAAACATATAGATTTCCTTCTTTACACAAGTAGTATGGTATCAGACGTACACACAAACACTTTTATGACCTAGGTATACTGTATAGACTACTTTAGTTGTGTACCACCAACGACCACTTCCACTGGTAATATTGTAACAACTACAACCACAGGGAAGGTGTAGGGGACAAGATCAAGGGAGAGGCGTTAAAACGCTCTCCCCAAGACCCCTGTTGCTGGCTGTCGCCTCCACTCTCTCCTCCTCCTCCTCCCTTGTATTAAGGCGGCTTCTTCACTGTGAATAAAAGCAAGGAGTTTGGTGAGCTTCCTATTGTCTCCAAATCATGTAGCTGCCACGGACCCCGCCACGGACCCCGCCACGGACCCCGCCACGGACCCGCAACGACCCGCCCTGCACGATGGTACTTTTTTGTTTGCTTTACAATAATTGGATCTGGTTGCATAAACGGATAAATTCTTAACGTTCTTATTTTCTGTGATGCGTTGGCTGATAATTGCAGTGTTGCCTTTATTGGTGGTAGTGGGACGACACCTGGAGTTACCATAATGCCTTACTGAGTAGCTGAGAAACATCTACTGGTTAGTTCTTACACGTTGATGGTTTGATTCTGTTGGTGCTTGATGCTGAGGTGGTAGCAGTAGGCATTATTGATTGAGAGAGAACGGTAGATTGGTGAGTAGGGGCTTGGTGAGTCAAGTGTGGGGTTGGGGGGGGGGGGGGGGGGGTAGGGGTTGGGAGGTTGACCGATTGTAGTGACAGGGAGTAGGATATAGGGGTAGTGGGAGGGGAGGGCGATGGGCCGTGATTGCAAGTCCAGACATTTTGGGTCTTGACTTGTAAGGCTCCCACCTTTATTGTGGCAGAACTTCATTCATGTAATTCTTGTGTTCAGTCTCGTGCTCTAATTTTAGTCCTTCATTATTCTCCTCTGAGTCCCCCCCTCCCCCCCCCCCCTGTGTTACCAGAGGTCTGGGTGTGTTGGTCAGGGGGCGGTGGTAGTAGCTGTTTAATGCGTATCACTGTGTGCTTGACCTCAAATTCTAGTTAAGTGAGTATAAATTACTGGGTATGAGGGAGGGTTAGATTACGGGCTATTCCTGCCCGTGCCACTTCTTGGCTGGCTTAATCTTCATCAATCGGAGGGTTAGTGTGTGGTTGTGGCAGGTTTGGGAGGGTGGTTGTGGTAGGTTTGGGAGGGTGGTTGTGGTAGGTTTGGGAGGGTGGTTGTCTGTGGTTGTGGTAGGTTTGGGAGGGTGGTTCTGTGGTTGTGGTAGGTTTGGGAGGGTGGTTGTGGTAGGTGTGGGAGGGTGGTTGTCTGTGGTTGTGGTAGGTTTGGGAGGGTGGTTGTGGTAGGTGTGGGAGGGTGGTTGTCTGTGGTTGTGGTAGGTTTGGGAGGGTGGTTGTCTGTGGTTGTGGTAGGTTTGGGAGGGTGGTTGTGGTAGGTGTGGGAGGGTGGTTGTGAGGGCAGGTTGTGAAGGTTGTGAAAGAAGGAAGGTAAGAGGTACTCTTGTGGAGGAATCTCGGCACCAGTTGAGGCCGCTACTGGTATCAATGTCCCGCGGCCCGCTTTCCAAACTCGTCTCCTGGTTGATGGTTTGACCAGCCAGACTGTTGGTGTCCGCTGTTCGTTGTCCGGTATAGGAACCGCAGTCCGACAGATTTTCTAACCTTTGGAGATGTTTATAAGTGCCATCTTTAACACAGAAGTATGTTTGCATCCCTGTAAAACTTGACGGGGGGGGGGGAGGGGGGATTGAAAATCCCTGGTTCTTTCATGTTCAGAATGTCCTTACAGGTTACGTCAGGGGCTGTGGTTAAGTTGACGCATCAAGCGTGTAGAGTACAGCTTGTGAGTGAATGAAGCAGGAGTGGAGTCAAGAGCCCGACATCTTAAAGTAACGTCGCTTTACCCTGTTATGCGCGCTATGGCCAAAAATGGACGTAATTTGAAATGAAATCATCCTCACGAAAGTGATGTACTGTCCCGTTTTCTGTTTAAAGTCCTCTAGCTTCAATCCGTTCTCGCACTTTCGTATAGTCAATATTGACTTATTAAATACGTGCATAGGTGACATACTAAACATACTAGTTTACCTTGAAAAGCTTCATAGAAAACACCGACCTTATAATAATTGTATTAACCTATAATATACCTATTATAGGTATAGGTATAATATACCTATTAAACTTAACCTATACCTATTATAGGTATAGGTTAAGTAATAATTGTAATTACGAAGCAATAATGTGCTTATCTTAACATACTAAGAAGGTTAGGTAAGGTCGGTGTTTTCTATGAAGCTTTTCAAGGTAAACTAGTATGTTTAGTATGTCACATATGCACGTATTTAAAAAGTCAATATTGACTGTAAGAAAGTGCGAGAACGAGTTGCTAGCTTACTCGGTTAGGTTAGGGGAGGAAACTTTCAATTAACGGTTTTTTTTGATGATTTGAAACTTTAGGAGAACTTCCTGCCCTCCTAACCTACCAGAGGACCCTTGACTTACTGTTTTGGAAACAAAAAATCCAAAATTTATTTTAAATTATTTTTCATTTTCAAATTAAGTAAATTTTCTGTCATACAGGCAAACGGCCAAATTCAGACGTGATTTGTAAGAGGAGAGGTTGTCGATGACTGAGGTATACAAGCACACCATGAGGCCTGATAGCTGAGTGGACAGCGCTCTGGACAGGTAATCCTAGGGTCCGGGTTCGATCCCCGGTAATGGGAGAAACAAAATGGACAGAGTTTCTTTTACCATAATATCCCTGTTATCTAGCAGTAAATAGGTACCTGGGAGTTAGACAACTGTTATAGGGCGCTTTGTGTGTGTGTGTGTGTGTGTGTGTAAGTGTAAGTGTGTGTGTGTGTGTGTGTGTGTGTGTGTGTGTGTGTGTGTGTGTGTGTGTGTGTGTGTGGAAAAAATAGTTAATCAGTTGTTAGTTACAATTGATTGATTGACAGTTGAGAGGCGGGCCGAAAGAGCCAGAGCTCAACCCCCGCAAGCACAACTAGGTAAATACACTATTGTTGGTGCTAGTGAGTCAAATACCTTCACAACATTGGCTGTGTACATCTTGGCGGCAAGTTTACTGCCGGCAAGCCTCTGCTTTTTTGACAGCATTCTGAACAATTGTTCATATAAATAGCAATCCTGATGTAAGCGTAGCAAGTAAAACACAAGTGCTCTTCATTGTGACCAGTTATGTTATTTACTCTCTGTTAAATATAATGATGTAGGCACGCCACGCTTATGTCGGTACTTGACGACGCGTCACACACGCTGGGTGGGTGACATGACAGGGTGGGTGGGTGACATGACAGGGTGGGTGGGTGACAGGGTGGGCAGTGGTGGGTGAGTGAGCACGGAGGCAGCCAGGTCCACCCTCAGTAATACTGTTAGTGTGCCTTATTATCTTATAGTATTAGAAGACCTACTCTGCTCCTCACGCTCTCGTCTCTAGCCTAATATGGTTGTCTTGTGTGTGGTGGTCAACCAGGCGGTGTGTGTGTGGGGTGGTCAACCAGGCGGTGGGTGTGTGTGTGTGGTGGTCAACCAGGCGGTGGGTGTGTGTGTGTGTGGTGGTCAACCAGGCGGTGGGTGTGTGTGTGTGGTGGTCAACCAGGCGGTGTGTGTGTGTGTGTGTGGTGGTCAACCAGGCGGTGTGTGTGTGTGTGTGTGTGTGTGGTAGTGTAGGGTGGAGTGCGTATGAACGTCTTCATCATCTACAAAAACAAAACATATTTACGGTTATCATAATGTAAACACAGTACACAATAAAGCTTCCAGCAGAGTTTAAAAAAAGACTATTATTTGTTAGTCTTTTAATTTCTCAATAACTATGACGATAGAAGTGTTGATTATCAGCGAACAATTGATGGCCTTCGATGACTGTATTGTTGCATACAACATTGATGTTTTTTGCGTAATTACCTAAGTGTAGTTACAGGATGAGAGCTAAGCTCGTGGTGTCCCGTCTTCCCAGCACTCTTTGTCATATAACGCTTTGAAACTACTGACGGTCTTGGCCTCCACCACCTTCTCACCTAACTTGTTCCAACCGTCTACCACTCTGTTTCGCAGAGTGGCACACACACAGTGCGTGTATGTGTGTGTTAATACATTAGTAATCAAGTATCGTATACACCAAGATGTATAATTACTCTGATACTGAGACTTGCAAGGAGGGAACCCATTCCAAAACCCGGTTTTATTAGTAACTTAAGTCTGGTAATGGTTCTGTCTTAATACGTTAACAGTTCGGGGGGAAACGTTTTTTTCTGGATTTTATTTCCCTCACGACTTAACCGGTTCTGAAATGTAAAAGTGTATGAAAGTCAACTGATACTGGCAAGTCCGGGACTAGAAATCAGTGAGTTCCGTTACATGGTGAGTGAGTCCAGGACTTGTGGGCCGCTAGGAAACTGTCCAGCTTTCCTTCCACTTTAATATTTGCAAATGATCTGATCTGATTCTGATCATACAGAATAGTTATTGTATTTATATGTTTATCTGAGTGTATGACAGCCGAGTTTTGCGATGATACGGGTTTATGACCTCCGTCGCTACACTGTTCTTACACTAGTTGAGGCCAGATTCACGAAAGCACTTACGCAAGCACTTACGAACCTGTACATCTTTTGCTCAATCTTTGACGGCTTTGTTTCTAATTATTAAACAGTTAATGAGCTCCGAAGCACCAGGAGACTGTTTATAACAACAACAGTTGAATGGCAAGTTTTCATGCTTGTAAACTGTTTAATAAATGTAACCAAAGCCGTCAAAGATTGAGGAAAGATGTACACGTTCGTAAGTGCTTGCGTAAGTGCTTTCGTGAATCTGGCCCCTGGTTACTAGTGCGTAAGTGCCGTGTGCGCCACTGTTGGTGGTGTCTGGAGCCGCAGCCCAGCCTGTATTGTTTAATTGTGTGTGTTTACTGATTAAGCTAATCTTATGTACTACATTAGCTTATTATTTGACTGTTACGTATGATGTATGTCATATCTGGTTATTTGATTAATATTAATCTCTCAGATGTATGCGGGGGAGGGGGGGGGGGGAGGTTGGTTACCATTACAATAAGTAGATCTGTATGTGTGTGTTTGTGTATGTGTGTATGTTGTTACTAAAGTACAGTATTACATAGCAGTTATTGTCCAATATGTATGTTACATAATATTTTCAAGTACTTTATTTAACATCTTTCATATTCAACAACAATTAAATTGTGATATATTATAATGCGTAAAATTCTTCGACCCGGAAGAAGCAGAATGGGTATGATAGATGAAATTGTTTATGTAATAATCTAAGATGAGGTCTGATAAAGACCTTTTATGCCCTCTGTAATGCTTTTTGCGCTACCGCTCACAGGATGAGTATGGGGTGCACAATAAACTAGCCGCCTCCGGTGGCAACAATCAGTAATGTTGTCCCGCTCTCAACCAAAGCACGTCAGTAATATTATAGTTTACACATTCATTATAACATTTCCTAAATTCAAACAAGTTGTATTAATTAAATATACAAGTATTCCAAATTTGTGGATGCAGTCTCCTGACAGTACAACTTACTCTGAGCGGGTCTATAAGCCAGGACCTTCCTGCTGACTCCAGGCATTTTAGCTCATTCGTTGCCGTTCACACCCCTGGATGTTTTAGGATGTGGGACACTAAAGAGCGAATCGGCAGATATATAAGAGGGTGGTAAACAGTTTTCCAGGCTTGAGGCCTTCTTCTGATTCAATTGAAATTGAAATAAGTTTATTGAGGTAAAATACACACAAAGTGATGAGGTAGCTCAAGCTATTCTCACCCCGTTCAGTACATCGTGTTAATATATACATAGACACACATCACAAACAATAAACATATTACCAAACATTCTGAGAGATAAACATCTACATTCCTCCTTTACACAAGTAATTCTTCTGATAATTACTTCAATACTCTGTTGATACAGGAAATAGCTTCCTGTTGCCACGCCTCTAGGGACGTGTGGCCAGGTTTTGCCTGCCCTGCTGGCCCTCACTGCCTGCCCTGCTGGCCCTCACTGCCTGCCCTGCTGGCCTTCACTGCCTGCCCTGCTGGCCCTCACTGCCTGCCCTGCTGGCCCTCACTGCCTGCCCTGCTGGCCCTCACTGCCTGCCCTGCTGGCCCTCACTGTCTGCCCTCCCACAGCAAGTGACATTGTCACCTGCTGATGCCCTCTGGGAGAGGATATTCAAAAATTCAAATTCAAATTTCAAATGTTTATTCAGGTAAAGTACAAGGTGTGATACAAATATTGATGGATTTATAGATAGAGCTAGTACATACAATGCCTAAAACCACTATTACGCAAAGCTGTTTCGGGCAGTTTCGGATATTCAAGATTTATTCTGTATTATTACTTGTTTTTTTTTTACTTTGTGATAATATAAAATACTTGAATGAACTTGAGGAAATAGTTGCGTGGCGGCAAATTTGTTAGATGGAGCTCGTAGACAAGGCCCCGCACGCTTGGGCACGACGGCCACATTCTTCACGCTCCAGAGTCGAGAGAGATGAAGATTAAGCCACCCAAGAGGTGGCACGGGCATGAATAGCCCGTAAGTGGTGGCCCTTTCGAGCCAGTTAGCAGTATCAAAAGATGATACTGGAGATCTGTGGAGGCGCAGCTGCACCCTGCGTGACGGAAGATGTCTTCCGGACCAAATGGTGACCAAATGGTGAAAAGGGATAGAGTAGCTTAGGCTATTTCTACCCCTGTAACTCCACCAGTCACCTCCACCCCCACGCAACTTCGCCTCTTATTCACGTAAATCTGTGTATCTATGTATTTACGTATGTAGGTTAGCTTAGCATTTTAAAAGTACCGAATCACCTTCTGTGGTTGAGTGTTCAATAAATCCCTGAACTATATGTTTAACTGATCTCTAACCCTGTCCATGGAGGACAGAAGAAAATGTATATATGCTGGTTAGCATTGTAAATGTGTGGCCACGTCTGTGGTAGAAAAAAAAAACTCACCCCACTACATTTTTGTTTACACAGTCGACCCTGGAGTAAAAATTACGGTGGTTTAGGGAAATTAATATTCCCTATGTATTAACACTTTTAGGGACTAATGGGTATTTGCTCTGCCAGGTAGGTAGGTAGGTAGGTTGCCCAGATTTTGACGCTTTTGGTTACCTTACCTTGACGTGTTTTCGGGGCTTAGCGACCCGCGGCCCGGTCGTCGACCAGGCCTCCTCGTTGCTGGACTGGTCAACCAGGCTGTTGGACGCGGCTGCTCGCATTATATTAGAAGCATCCGGTTCTGATCCTAAGTAGTGTTGCTCAAAGCAGGCAGCATACATCATTACCTGGGACAGTAAAAGGGCACTCGGCTAATACCCCGTATTTTGCACGGAGGGGAATAGAGAGCACGGGCTGCGGCGTGCACCCACGAATTACTTACTGAAGAATGACGATCTACTGATCTAAGTTTCTTGAATTTATATGGTTTGCCTGATTTTTTTTAATTTTGATTGCATTTCAATAAGCAGAGTAAAGCGCACGTGTATAAGGACGTTTCTATATATATATATATATATATATATATATATATATATATATATATATATATATATATATATATATATATATATATATATATATATATATATATATATATATTATGTACACGTGTATGTAACATTAACAATTGTGTAACTAGCTTCACAAGATTCACTTCCTTAGCTAACGAACACAGGCACCTGTTATGTGCCTGTGTAACCCTTTCCACCACCGCCCACGTGATGGGTATGGGGTACATAATAAAGAAAGAAATTGAATTGAGTCATAAGAGAATACATATGGAAAGTGGGCGAGGATATAACTACATTTAATCGTGTAATATTTGCAATTAATGTCTTAATTTACACCTTTTTACATGATAATGTTTGTGGAAGAGAGTGAGAGGTGTGTGGAAGAGATAGTTGAAGGTTATGCAGTAGAGGCGAGCCAGGTAGTGAAGAGAACACTTTGGAGGCGTCCATGTTGTCGGGGTGGCCCTCCGACTTAGAGACCGACTCCGACAAAGGGCCGGGAAGCAGTTAGCTAGCATGCGTTAGCGCCCTATAAGGCCGGCCTGCTTGTCATACTGGCAAATTTGTTCAATTGGCCGGCTCGTAAAAACTGAAGACACGAGGTTGGGATGGGAGCGTGCGGGGCTAGTTAGTGGCCGGCCACTCTGGCATGGTTAGGAGGCAAGTGGTGGCTCTTGTAGCGTGGTTACTGCCTCTCAGGCCTCGTCCTTCTTAGTGTCCCCTCACTGTCACGCCTCGCCCCTCTTAGTGTCCCCTCACTGTCACGCCTCGCCCCTCTTAGTGTCCCCTCACTGTCACGCCTCGCCCCTCTTAGTGCTGCTGATGCTCTATCTACCTTGGAAGATTTTTGTTATTATTACACATGGGTACAGGAAGAGACGACTTCTGGCTCCTGTTAGCAGACTTAGTAGCTTTCCCGTCTTGTAGTTCACGATAAGTCTTACCCAGTAGTTTTCTTGGAACACAACCCGCCGAGCGAATAACAGCCAAGCGTCCAGTTACCGCTGGGTGAACAGGTGCGAACAGTGTGACCAGACAATTCTATTTGGCGAAGACTCGAACCAAGCCTGATTAGCTCGCGTGGAGCAGGGCGAGTGTTTTACCTCTACGCAACCTTCCACTGTGGAGATGTGCATTCCCCTGCCTTGGAAGACAATCTTAGCTCTAATTTCCTTATGATCACTGTTCCCTAACACCCACTCCTTATTCCCATTCCATTTACACGTAGACCAGATCCAAAGGTATATTGCCGCGTATGTATGTGATCTTTGTGTATGTTAATGATTGATAACTTCCTGTCAAGGAAGAGAGAAGACGGTGGATGTCTTGGCTGTTTTTACCCGAAAGTTGAGGGGGACATTTAGAGGGAGGGGGGGGGGAGGAGGAGGAGGAGGAGGAGGAGGGGGTTGTTGATGTATATACATAATCATTGGAATTCATTCCAGCTCTGCCTTTGACAGTGTTAACAAGAGTTAACGAAACACATCTCGTAGCGTCAGGCTAAATAAAACTGTGAAAATGAACTTTGGACAGTTAATTTTTCAGCTTTCCAGTTCAAGGTAAGAAACACGTGAAGAAAATAGAGAAGACTCGTGCTAAAATCTTTGATATCACTCTGTCACATTCTATAATATGTCTACAGGATATACTCTTTGATATCACTGTCACATTCTATAATATGTCTACAGGATATACTCTTTGATATCACTGTCACATTCTATAATATGTCTACAGGATATACTGCTACCAGAATACAGTAATATATATACAACACGGACAATGTAAGAGTGAAAGGTGTGGAAGTCAAACGTGTATTATGAGAGGTGGTGGAGAGTGAGGAGTGATCACGAGCCAGAAGACAGACAAGCTGTGGGCTCCGAGTAATGGTATGCCGTTAAGAGGAGAGCAGCACCCAGGCGTTGCTGCACCTGCAATTAATGGTGATGGAGGTGAATGCAAATAGAAGGTAAGTTAATTTGTTGAGAGCCGTAAAAGGGGGTGAGAATGTGCGAGGTGTAACCCGCGCCCCCGCGGCTGTGGGCGGGAGTTCACACCGCCTCGCCCACACCATCTACATCAGCGATGCTTTATGGAGGCTTGGGTAAGCAGCGAGCTCTGATTTGTTGAAGAGGCGCGGGAGGGTGCACTCACTCAGTTGTGCTTGCGGGGGTTGAGCTCTGGCTCTTTGGTCCCGCCTCTCAACCGTCAATCAACCTGGAGGAGGAGGCTGGTGGTGTCCGCGCGCGGCCTTCACTGCCTGGCATTGATCACTTGTTTCTCCTTTCGTCTTCAGACATTGACAGCCGTGTGTGTGTGGGGTGTGTGGGTGTGCGGGTGTGTGTGTGTGTGTGTGTGTGGGTGTGGGTGTGTGTGTGGGGGTGTGTGTGTGTACTCACCTAGTTGTGTTTGCGGGGGTTGAGCTCCGGCTCTTTGGTCCCGCGTCTCAACTGTCAATCAACTGGTGTACAGATTCCTGAGCCTATTGGGCTCTATCATATCTATATTTGAAACTGTGTATGGAGTCAGCCTCCACCACAACACTACTTAATGCATTCCATTTGTTAACTACCCTGTGTGTGTGTGTGTGTGTGTGTGTGTGTGTGTGTGTGTGTGTGTGTGTGTGTGTGTGTGTGTGTGTGTGTGTGTGTGTGTGTGTGTGTGTAGGCTGGGGACTCCTAGCTCCCCCCTCCCCCCTCAACACCAGACACACTCAGCCCGCGTCACCACACACGCCAAGCAGGTCAGGGTCTTGGCATATAAAATCTCCTTGTGCAAGCTAGCAAATTATCGTGATAAGATAGCCAACACGACCAGTAAATGCCAAGCTGTGAAGAGGCCACGAATTACCCGCTCGTTAAGTCAGAGGCTGTGAGTAGTGGGCGCGGTATGGTGCCTCCAACACTGCTGCTACTACTGTGCGTGCAACACTGCTGCTACTGTGCGTGCAACACTGCTGCTACTGTGCGTGCAACACTGCTGCTACTACTGTGCGTGCAACACTGCTGCTGCTACTGTGCGTGCAACACTGCTGCTGCTACTGTGCGTGCAACACTGCTGCTACTACTGTGCATGCAACACTGCTGCTACTACTGTGCGTGCAACACTGCTGCTACTACTGTGCGTGCAACACTGCTGCTACTACTGTGCGTGCAACACTGCTGCTACTACTGTGCGTGCAACACTGCTGCTACTACTGTGCGTGCAACACTGCTGCTGCTACTGTGCGTGCAACACTGCTGCTACTACTGTGCGTGCAACACTGTTGCTACTACTGTGCGTGCAACACTGCTGCTGTTACTGTGCGTGCAACACTGCTGCTACTACTGTGCGTGCAACACTGCTGCTACTACTGTGCGTGCAACACTGCTGCTGCTACTGTGCGTGCAACACTGCTGCTGCTACTGTGCGTGCAACACTGCTGCTGCTACTGTGCGTGCAACACTGCTGCTGCTACTGTGCGTGCAACACTGCTTCTGCTACTGTGCGTGCAACACTGCTGCTGCTACTGTGCGTGCAACACTGCTGCTACTACTGTGCGTGCAACACTGCTGCTACTACTGTGCGTGCAACACTGCTGCTACTACTGTGCGTGCAACACTGCTGCTACTACTGTGCGTGCAACACTGCTGCTGCTACTGTGCGTGCACGTGCAAACACTGGTACTACTGTGCGTGCAACACTGCTTCTGCCTACTGTGCGTGCAACACTGCCTGCCTTGCTACTGTGCGTGGCAACACTGTGCTGCTACTGTGCGTGGCAACACTGCTGCTGCTACTGTTGCGTGCAACACGCTGCTTCCTGCTACTGTGCGATGCAACACTGCTGCTGCTACTGTGCGTGCAAACACTGCTGCATGCTACTGGCGTGCAACACTGGCTGCTACTGTGCGTGCAACACTGCTGCTGCTACTGTGCGTGCAACACTGCTGCTGCTACTGTGCGTGCAACACTGCTGCTGCTACTGTGCGTGCAACACTGCTGCTGCTACTGTGCGTGCAACACTGCTGCTGCTACTGTGCGTGCAACACTGCTGCTGCTACTGTGCGTGCAACACTGCTGCTGCTACTGTGCGTGCAACACTGCTGCTGCTACTGTGCGTGCAACACTGCTGCTGCTACTGTGCGTGCAACACTGCTGCTGCTACTGTGCGTGCAACACTGCTGCTGCTACTGTGCGTGCAACACTGCTGCTGCTACTGTGCGTGCAACACTGCTGCTGCTACTGTGCGTGCAACACTGCTGCTGCTACTGTGCGTGCAACACTGCTGCTGCTACTGTGCGTGCAACACTGCTGCTGCTACTGTGCGTGCAACACTGCTGCTGCTACTGTGCGTGCAACACTGCTGCTGCTACTGTGCGTGCAACACTGCTGCTGCTACTGTGCGTGCAACACTGCTGCTGCTACTGTGCGTGCAACACTGCTGCTGCTACTGTGCGTGCAACACTGCTGCTGCTACTGTGCGTGCAACACTGCTGCTGCTACTGTGCGTGCAACACTGCTGCTGCTACTGTGCGTGCAACACTGCTGCTGCTACTGTGCGTGCAACACTGCTGCTGCTACTGTGCGTGCAACACTGCTGCTGCTACTGTGCGTGCAACACTGCTGCTGCTACTGTGCGTGCAACACTGCTGCTGCTACTGTGCGTGCAACACTGCTGCTGCTACTGTGCGTGCAACACTGCTGCTGCTACTGTGCGTGCAACACTGCTGCTGCTACTGTGCGTGCAACACTGCTGCTGCTACTGTGCGTGCAACACTGCTGCTGCTACTGTGCGTGCAACACTGCTGCTGCTACTGTGCGTGCAACACTGCTGCTGCTACTGTGCGTGCAACACTGCTGCTGCTACTGTGCGTGCAACACTGCTGCTGCTACTGTGCGTGCAACACTGCTGCTGCTACTGTGCGTGCAACACTGCTGCTGCTACTGTGCGTGCAACACTGCTGCTGCTACTGTGCGTGCAACACTGCTGCTGCTACTGTGCGTGCAACACTGCTGCTGCTACTGTGCGTGCAACACTGCTGCTGCTACTGTGCGTGCAACACTGCTGCTGCTACTGTGCGTGCAACACTGCTGCTGTGCGTGCAACACTGCTACTGTGCGTGCAACACTGCTACTGTGCGTGCAACACTGCTACTGTGCGTGCAACACTGCTACTGTGCGTGCAACACTGCTACTGTGCGTGCAACACTGCTGCTGCTACTGTGCGTGCAACACTGCTGCTGCTACTGTGCGTGCAACACTGCTGCTGCTACTGTGCGTGCAACACTGCTGCTGCTACTGTGCGTGCAACACTGCTGCTGCTACTGTGCGTGCAACACTGCTGCTGCTACTGTGCGTGCAACACTGCTGCTGCTACTGTGCGTGCAACACTGCTGCTGCTACTGTGCGTGCACCACTGCTGCTGCTACTGTGCGTGCACCACTGCTGCTGCTACTGTGCGTGCAACACTGCTGCTGCTACTGTGCGTGCAACACTGCTGCTGCTACTGTGCGTGCAACACTGCTGCTGCTACTGTGCGTGCAACACTGCTGCTGCTACTGTGCGTGCAACACTGCTGCTGCTACTGTGCGTGCAACACTGCTGCTGCTACTGTGCGTGCAACACTGCTGCTGCTACTGTGCGTGCAACACTGCTGCTGCTACTGTGCGTGCAACACTGCTGCTGCTACTGTGCGTGCAACACTGCTGCTGCTACTGTGCGTGCAACACTGCTGCTGCTACTGTGCGTGCAACACTGCTGCTGCTACTGTGCGTGCAACACTGCTGCTGCTACTGTGCGTGCAACACTGCTGCTGCTACTGTGCGTGCAACACTGCTGCTGCTACTGTGCGTGCAACACTGCTGCTGCTACTGTGCGTGCAACACTGCTGCTGCTACTGTGCGTGCAACACTGCTGCTGCTACTGTGCGTGCAACACTGCTGCTGCTACTGTGCGTGCAACACTGCTGCTGCTACTGTGCGTGCAACACTGCTGCTGCTACTGTGCGTGCAACACTGCTGCTGCTACTGTGCGTGCAACACTGCTGCTGCTACTGTGCGTGCAACACTGCTGCTGCTACTGTGCGTGCAACACTGCTGCTACTACTGTGCGTGCAACCTAACCTCACCTAACCTTCTTAGTATGTTAAGATAAGCATCTTATTGCTTCTTATTTACAATTATTACTTAACCTATCAACGGTATAGGTTAAGTAATAATTGTAAATATGAAGCAATAAGATGCTTATCTTAACGTACTAAGGAGGTCAGGTGAGGTCGACATTTTCTATGAAGCTTTTAAAGGTAAACTAAAATATTCACAATCAATTAGTATGTCACATATACACTTATTAAATAAGCCAATATTGACTTTAAGCAAGTGCGAGAACGGGTTGGGGCCTGCGGGCTGGTGGTGGCGGCGACGACGGCGACTAGCAATTTGTGACACTAGACTTTATAATGGTAAAGGACGGACTGAAACGTCGTCGTCGTCGCCGTCGTCTCATCTTCTGGTGTGTGATTTCGTCTTTCGTCTGGTAGTCGTCTTTCACGTTTCGTCTTCATATCTTCAGCCACGTTATTGTGACTCATCGTCTGCAATCATTAACTACCACTATGAAATGGAACAAATTGCAGAAGGTCTATGCATAAGAAGCAAGCAAAATAGCACAGTGTTCACACTGTATTTGCCCATATCATTCCCAAATTATAAACTTATCTGTTGTTTACATATGCCCTCTTGTTATCCTCTTTTGTACCTGTTTATCCACTTGTATCCTTCAATCATGTCACCTATGTAAAACTGCAGAGGATGTCCCAATGTCCTCTTTTACACACACAATCTCTTCGCCTGACTATAATGTTTTATTTGTTCAAATTCTTTTAGCAGAGAGTAATTAAATTGCGAGAAAGGATTAGTAGTTCCCCCAGCCCCAGGTTGTTTACTTATACCTAATAAGTTTTAGTGTATGGCCAAAGATGGCTTATTGTACAAAAGAATGAAAGAAACAGCCTACCGCCTAATCATATTAAACAAAGGGGTTAACACAAGAGTCTGGACCAGTAAGTGGCTCACCCGTTTAGCATTAATGTATCTCTGCTCCCCGCAAGATCATGACACAATGCGCGTTGAAATCTCCAAACCAAACCCACATACATACATGTATGTTGAACATACAATTCTCAAAAATCAACTCGTCCTGTAACTCGGCTCAGACATGTCATTTTATCCTTAGTTTCTGGTAATCCCTCCACTCCTCTCCACTCCAATAGAGAACTATTAGCTGAATATCAAATATATGGATTTAAACTATTTCACACAGATAGATATATTAGACGAGGAGGTGGAGTAGCCATATATGTTAGGGACAATTTGAAATGTAGTCTCAAAGAGGGAATCAAAACAGAGCCACACACAGAAACTATTTGGATTGAATTAAACGAAAAAGCTAATAATATTATAATAGGAGTAATATATAGGCCACCAAATTTAGACAGAATGGAAGCAAAGCATCTATGGGATGAAATATCTAGAGCATCTAGATCTAACAGTATTTATGTCATGGGTGACTTTAATTTTAGCGGAATAAACTGGTTGAACAAAACAGGGAATAGTGAAGCAGAAGATTTTCTAGAATTAATTGACGATTGCTTTCTTACGCAACACATTAAGGAACCAACACGGGAAAATAATATTTTAGATTTAGTGTTAACTAACAGGGAAACGCAAATTAATGACATCGAAATAGGGAGTGAGCTAGGGAGCAGTGATCACAAAGAAATCAGATTTAGCATACAATGGAATAGACCAGTAGGAGAAAATTCTGTTAAAGTGCCAGATTTTCGAAAAGCTGATTTTAATAGCCTAAGAAATTTTTTGGGTAAAATTGATTGGAAAGGCTTGGGTATGGGGTGTGGGCCGGTCTTGGAGCGAGACATGAACCCAGCGATAGGTGACTTAAATGGGGATTTCGATGTGGATTCAATATATAACTTATTTAAGAATATTCTAAACAAAGCACAGGAACGTAGTATACCATACAAATTGAATAGATCGTATACTAATGACCCAAAGTGGATAACAAAGAATTTGAAGAAAATTATAGGTAAAAAGAGAGCTTGGTACAAAAGGATTAAAAATGGGGAGGTCACTTTAGAACAGGAATTCGTACAACTGGTTAGAAATGTTAAAAAAGAGATAAGGAAAGCAAAAAGAAACTATGAAGTTCGCATAGCAGGGCAAGCAAAGACAAATCCTAAAGGGTTTTTTCAGTTATATCGTACTAAGACTAGGGAAAGGATAGGTCCATTAAAAACTGAGACAGGTCAAATAACAGATAGTGATGAAGAGATGAGTAGTATTTTTAATAAATATTTTGTATCTGTATTTACTAAAGAGGAACTTAATAATATGCCTTCAGCCGAACAAGTCTATGTGGGTGGGGACGAGGACAGGTTGACGAGTTTAGCAGTTACCAGGGAGGATGTTCTTAAACAAATAGTAAAACTCAAACCAAACAAATCCCCAGGGCCGGATGAAGTGTTTGCTAGGGTGCTTAAAGAATGCAAAGAGGAGCTTTGTGACCCACTGTCAACCATATTTAATAAATCAATAGAGTCAGGCAGAGTGCCAGAGTTTTGGAAAGTTGCTAATGTGATACCAGTTTTTAAGAAAGGAGATAGATCACTTGCGTCTAACTATCGACCAATTAGCCTAACGTCTATTGTGGGAAAGTTACTCGAATCTATAATAGCAAATAAAATTCGTCTTCATCTTGAAAAACATAAATTAATAATTGAGTCGCAACATGGTTTTATAAATGGCCGTTCATGTTTAACAAATTTGTTATCTTTTTATTCTAGCATTGTTGAGGCAGTTGATAGTGGTAAGGATTGCGATGTTGTATACCTTGACTTTAGCAAAGCTTTTGATACAGTGCCACATGAAAGACTGATTAAAAAAATAGAGTCTCATGGTATTGGGGGTGCTGTATTAAGCTGGATTAGGGCATGGCTATACCAAAGGAAACAGAGAGTTAGTATAAATGGAATCAAGTCAGAGTGGGAAAATGTTGTAAGTGGAGTGCCTCAAGGCTCTGTCCTGGGACCTCTGTTGTTTATAATATATATAAATGATTTAGATTCAGGTTTGAGTAGCAACATTTGCAAATTTGCCGATGATACGAAAATCGGTAGGGAAATTAATTCGGAGGAGGACTCACTATCACTTCAAGTTGATCTAGATAGGGTTTTGAAATGGTCAAAGGATTGGCAGATGCAGTTTAATGCTGATAAATGTAAAGTCCTGAGGTTAGGTAATGATGATAGAGTTACAAGATACGAGCTAGATGGTGTTGTGATTGCGAAGTCGGATTGCGAAAGGGATCTGGGAGTTATGATTAGTAAGAATTTAAAACAAAAGGATCAATGCATAAATGTTCGTAATAAGGCAAATCGGACACTTGGATTTATTAATCGCAGCGTTAGTAACAAGACACCTGGTGTGGTTCTCAAGCTATATCTTGCTCTAGTTAGGCCCCATTTAGATTATGCAGTTCAGTTTTGGTCGCCATATTATAGAATGGATATAAATTCACTTGAACGTGTCCAGCGTAGGATGACTAAGTTAATTCCCCAAATTAGAAATCTTTCATATGAAGAAAGATTAACAAAGCTTAAGTTGCATTCACTGGAAAGGCGAAGAGTTAGGGGTGACATGATAGAGGTTTACAAGTGGATGAATGGACATAACCGGGGGGATATTAATAGGGTATTAAAAGTATCAACACAGGACAGAACACGAAACAATGGATATAAATTGGATAAGTTTAGATTTAGGAAAGACTTGGGTAAATACTGGTTCAGTAACAGGGTTGTTGATTTGTGGAACCAATTGCCGCGTAACATTGTGGAGGTGGGGTCCCTCGATTGTTTCAAGCACGGGTTGGACAAGTATATGAGTGGGATTGGGTGGTTATAGAATAGGAGCTGCCTCGTATGGGCCAATAGGCCTTCTGCAGTTACCTTTGTTCTTATGTTCTTATGTTCTTATGTTCCTCATTAACGCCCTGAACACTATACAAATCCTTCTCCCCCACCTCCCCCCCGCCTTCCCCCCGCCTTCCCCCCGCCTTCCCCCCGCCTTCCCCCCGCCTTCCCCCCACTCCCCTCCTCCCCCAAAGTTAACCACCGAGCGCTGTCGGATCTTGGGTAAATAGTCTCACGACTACCAAGATTTTACAGTCGTGTGGTCTAGTTGATGATTGATATAGATTAAGCCACCCAAAAGATGGCACGGGCATGAATAGCCCGTAAGTGGTGGCCTTTTGAGCCATTACCAGTATTAATAGATGATACTGGAGATCTGTGGAGGTGCGACTGCACCCTGCGTGACGGGAGATGTCTTCCGTCCTGTAGTCTAGTGGTTAAACACACAGTAAAATAACAACGTACTGGAGTGAACGATATGGAAGAAAATGCAGGATTGAACCAGTGAAGAGCAGAGGTGCCATAGGCACAATCAGAGAACACTGTATAAACATCAGAGGTCCACGGTTGTTCAACGTCCTCCCAGCGAGCATAAGAAATATTGCCGGAACAACCGTGGACATCTTCAAGAGGAAACTAGATTGTTTTCTTCAAGAAGTGCCGGACACATCCACACATCCTCCTGGGGTGTGGAGTTTTCAGTTGCATATTGGCTTGGGACCCATTCAAGATATATATACTATATATCGTATAATTTATGAAAGCGATATAGACTACAGTTGTTAATAAAGATTAAGAGTACATAGCTTGCACGGTATTGCGTCATAGTCATAAGCACTAAGGCGTATGTATCGTCCAATGCTTGGAGACGTGACAGGCGGCGCAGTGAGGTCTGCTTCCCTTGCTAAGACTAACCTCCCTCACGTCTGATAACCGTAGCGCCTCCGCCACCCTGATCCTTCCCTCTATATAACCTGCAGTTGACTTATTTTCGTGTAGGCATTTAATGCTGCATGAACAGAGGCATCAGATATATGGGCGCGCGCTGAGATTTCTCGCCCGGCCTTAGAATCGAACCCAGGACATTTTGGGTAACGGATGACTGTGCAGACCATTGCGCCACAGGAGATGAAATTAGCTCGGTGACAGATAGCTTGAGAGTCACAAGATGAAAGATAGTGACGGAGACACATCCGGGCATCCCGACCAAGTCTTACAAGGGAGCTACACGTAGGGAGGGAAGATAACATCAGCGCTGAGCACCCCTACTCCCCCACCCCCTCTCTCACTACACAGACACGCGCGCACGCACACGCTCCAACGATGGCGCTGATGGGCCAGTTTGTGTTTAGCAGATGTGGAATGTGATAAAGGGAACGCCGCCAACAGCCTGTGGAGGATGGTATCACTTGTGACGTTATTATACTGCTTGTAGTCAACGACCAACTTATACTTATTTCTGCATATTTATTGCTCATGTTTGTCAGGAGTTATCCATAATATTAGTAACCATACACCTTCAGTCTCATTTTTAAAGGAAGAAATACAAATGCATTTAGAGTACATTATTGCAAGAGCTGCTTTTTTCATGGGAAATACTAGTTTTTAGTAAGACTTCCAGTGAACCGGAGGACAATATGATCATCTTGAGGTTATCTTGAGATGATTTCGGGGCTTTAGTGTCCCCGCGGCCCGGTCCTCGACCAGGCCTCCACCCCCAGGAAGCAGCCCGTGACAGCTGACTAACTCCCAGGTACCTATTTACTGCTAGGTAACAGGGGCATTCAGGGTGAAAGAAACTTTGCCCATTTGTTTCTGCCTCGTGCGGGAATCGAACCCGCGCCACAGAATTACGAGTCCTGCGCGTTATCCACCAGGCTACGAGGCCCAGGCCCATCATAACTTAAGTAGTCAACTTTCGCTAAACAGATAAACAAAAGTTAAATCGAAACGGACTAGGAAGGTGTGCGGAATTCCTGGGGGTAATGGTGGGCCACAGCGGTACACGAACCCGGGAAATAACGGTCGCAAGTGCAGGAAAACTGATGGTCTAAATGAGGAAAAGCCTTTCAAATAAGAGACGGAGCGAGTAATGCAACGCCTTGTGTCACAAGTACTAATCTCTAGGGAGGAATATTGCAGCAGGCGATGAGTCACAATAACGTGGCTAAAGTATGTTGACCAGACCACACACTAGAAGGTGAAGGGACGACGACGTTTCGGTCCGTCCTGGACCATTCTCAAGTCGATTGTGGTGTCCCACGGGACCTATGATGACCTAGAGTCGTGATGCTTTTGTCTCGTCCAGTTCCTTTAATTCTTAATGTCTTCTGCGGCCAGGTGTTGTACACCCTGTTGCCTAGGTCAGGGGAGCCGGTCGGCCGAGCGGACAGCACGCTGGGCTTGTGATCCTGTGGTCCTGGGTTCGATCCCAGGCGCCGGCGAGAAACAATGGGCAATGTTTCTTTCACCCTATGCCCCTGTTACCTAGCAGTAAAATAGGTACCTGGGTGTTAGTCAGCTGTCACGGGCTGCTTCCTGGGGGTGGAGGCCTGGTCGAGGACCGGGCCGCAGGGACACTAAAGCCCCGAAATCATCTCAAGGTAACCTCAAGATAGGGCGCCCTTGCACGCTGTGCTAGTTTTGGTGCTCTTGTGAAAACTTCTTGAGCACACTTGTTAGTCTTCTGCCTCTGTTTACTTAGTCAAGCCGCTTGGGCATTAACCGGTGTTTGTATTTACTATTTGTGCCCGCAGGATCGAGCTGTTAGCTCTTGGTCCCCGCCTTTCTAACCGTCGGTTGTCTAATATACTGACTCGACCTATTTTTCCTCTCATATGTACTACATATTTATCTAGTGTCACACATCCCCAGGCTGCAACTCGTAACAGATACTGCTAGGTAAACAGGTGCATCAGGTGAAAGAAACTCTGCACATTTGTTTCTGCCTCGACCGGGAATCGAACCTGGGCCCTTAGGGCTACAACCCCTGAGCGGTCACCGCGCGGCCTCTGCGTGAATGTCTGAATGAGTGGCGGGTGAGTTTCCGTGCCTCATGTTAACCATTATATCTTTCGTTTAAACTATGTATGGATTACGGGCTATTCATGCCCGTGCCACCTCCTGGTTGGCTTAATCTTAATCAATCAATGTATGGAAGTAGTGTTAATAATTTCTCAAGTAGTTAAGCTCCGAGAGTTGTAGAGAGGTGGGGGCCACTCTAGCTCACACTCCTGTTGGACCTTCCCCGCCCCTTCCCCCCCTGCCCTTGCCCTCCCCTGCCCCCCCCCCAGTCCTAGCCCCCCTTCTTCCCCCCCAGTCCTAGGCCCCCCTCCCTGTGCTAGACCCTGCCACCCCCCCCCCCCCCCACCCGCAGTGCTAGCTGACCTGTATAAGTTACTTATATTACCAAGGATTATCCCTTGGTTACGAGTCGTCAGTTATACTTAAAAATCGCTTCAAGTGAATTTAAGGGCCGGTATATAGCGTGGCTAAGTGACTGGGCGAGCGTTTAGCGACACTGACGATGATGACTGACAGTTGTGGCTACAATATTGTTTGATGTTTATATTAAAGTGCTTGAGGCAGGTGACGGAGCGGCCACTGGCTGTCCCCGCCAGCCCTCGCTCTCTCCCCGGAATTATCGCTCATTTACATGTATATTGCACATTTTTATCGCGTTTCCTCAACATTTCCGGTAAATAGCGCCTGATAATGAGCAGCTTCAAGTTGGGATGATTGTGGCAGGCATAGTTTTCCTGGGTGTTGGAGAGTGACGGGGGGGGGGGGGGGGAAGGGGTTGTCAGTGCCACGCTGAGGTAAATGTGTAGGTGGAGCGACGGTGCCTCGTCTGGCATCCCTTTCCCGTACTGCTGTACACGGCCTCCTGTCCCATACTGCTGTACACGGCCTCCTGTCCCATACTGTTGTACACGGCCTCCTGTCCCATACTGCTGTACACGGCCTCCTGTCCCATACTGCTGTACACGGCCTCCTGTCCCATACTGCTGTACACGGCCTCCTGTCCCATACTGCTGTACACGGCCTCCTGTCCCATTTTTCCTTACAACAATACATTATCCTCCTCCTCTCATTCACGTCCTTTTTCCTCCTAATTCTCGTCGTTCAAATCACTCTCCTGGCACTCAGTACTCACGGTACATAGTCCCTCTCCCATTCCCTTCTCTGTCTATCCTTTTCTTCCTACTACCTTAACTTGCCTAACCTTAGTCTCCTCCCTGCCATCGCCCACCATCCTCTCCTGTCTCCTCCTCCTCCTACACAACCTTTCCCAGAAAGACTTGGTTGTGCCATTTGTCTTGGGGAGGGGAGGCGAGAGTTGTGGAGAAGACCCCGTTATTGTCTGCTGCTGCTGCCACAGCAGGCGGCTCCTAGCGCCCCCACCACCACACACACGCCCACAGTAGGCATCTCCTAGCGCCCCCACCACCACACACGCCCACAGTAGGCATCTCCTAGCGCCCCCACCACCACACACGCCCACAGTAGGCGGCTCCTAGCGCCCCCACCACCACACACGCCCACAGCAGGCGGCTCCTAGCGCCCCCACCACCACACACGCCCACAGCAGGCGGCTCCTAGCGCCCCCACCACCACCACACACGCCCACAGCAGGCGACTCCTAGCGCCCCCACCACCACACACGCCCACAGCAGGCGGCTCCTAGCGCCCCCACCACCACCACACACGCCCACAGCAGGCGACTCCTAGCGCCCCCACCACCACACACGCCCACAGCAGGCGGCTCCTAGCGCCCCCACCACCACCACACACGCCCACAGTAGGCGCCCTCACTGGTGCGGTCGCCGTTCACATCTACCATCCCGTGTCATCGATTTGTTATCAGTGTGTGCTCGCGTTCGTGTGTGCTCGCGTTCGTGTGTACTCGCCTAGATGTATGTGCAGTGATTAAGCTTCAGCTCTTGGGCCAGACAGCTTTAGCTGAAAGTTATCTGATGCAATAACCCCCATTACGCTTATGTTATAATAAGTTTGAAAGTGCTGTTAGAATTGGTCTTCAGTTTCTGTCACTTACTCATAATTTGTACACTTAGGATGTATTAACCTAGTTGTGCTTGCGGGGGTTGAGCTTTGCTCTTTCGGCCCGCCTCTCAACTGTCAATTAATCAACTGTTACTAACTACTTTATTTTTACACACGCACGCACACGCGCACATCCCCCCCCCCTCCTCCTCTTGATCTATGGAGATCAAGATGTAGCTTATGGGCTCCGCCTCCTAGCCATATTACCATGCAGTTATATACCCTTAACGTTGTAGTACTGTCGTACGTGCTCTTCAAGTTTCGAATTGAAGTAGCTTTCACTACGTATGTTTGTCTCTCTCCTCTTGTTTACTGCCCGTATCCAACATCTCTCCGCTTATTGATTAATTGATAAAGATTAAGCCACCCAAGAGGTGGCACGGGCATGAATAGCCCGTAACGGCTTATTGAAGTTCCCAATGACCTATAGAGGTGTGGTATGTGTTGTGGGGGTGTGGCGGGGTGTGGTGTGAGCCTCGTAGGTGTGGCGGGGTGTGGTGTGAGCCTCGCAGATGTGGTGTGAGGGTGGTGTACAGGTGTGACTTAGCGTGCGGTTGCAAGGAGGATATGCAGGTGTATATTAAGGGCCAGAGGCGTTGACCCATCGAGCACCGCTCCTGTGCCAGGTAAGCTACGGGCTCACCATAGCCCGTGCTACTTGGAACTTGTTCCGAGTAGCTGAATCTATAACAACAACAACTTTATATCTCTTTTTCCCCCACGAAGAAACAATAGACATCATTGTTCTCAACTACAACCTCGTCACACACACTAACATGGAGCCGCCTCACTCTGAACGCGCTACAACTAACAGTGCAGTCCGTCCTCCTAACAGCACGTCGCATTTTGACGTATACTTTACCCAAGGACAAAAATTATCGTACTAGAAAATGGCAACGGCTCGCGAAATCGACACACTGCTCCCGTTTTCTGTTTTGGGTCCTCTGGTAGGTTATGATAAGGCACTTTAGTACGATAGTTTACTGACGTTGGGGACGCTGGCGAGAACGGGCTGAAGAATGAGTCTACCATCAGCACACTCCTGGGGCAGTGTTCTTCAACATCATCATCTCAAACTTCACATATCACTTGAACAAATCCACTAGGGCCGAGACGAGGATTCGAACCTGCGTCCGAGAGCATTCCAGACGCCGCCTTAATCGACTGATACACGATTTCACATATCACTATAATTTAAACTTAAAATCATAATGACATTAAATCTGAATTAAAAATTAACACATCTCTATTAGTAATACAAAATTAATCTATGAAAACTGTATATTCACAATACGTTTCCTTAGTACATTACCATTGCTGTAACAACTCTACGACTGTATGTAACATGACCCATGAGTCGGACAACGGCACACCAGTGACAAGGCACAAATGGGTCAACGTTGTTGTTGTTGTTATAGATTCAGCTACTCGGAACAAGTTCCAAGTAGCACGGGCTATGGTGAGCCCGTAGTGAACTTACCTGGCACAGGAGCGGGGCAAGTAGCACGGGCTATGGTGAGCGCGTAACTTACCTGGCACAGGAGCGGGGCAAGTAGCACGGGCTATGGTGAGCGCGTAACTTAACTGGCACAGGAGCGGGGCAAGTAGCACGGGCTATGGTGAGCGCGTAACTTACCTGGCACAGGAGCGGGGCAAGTAGCACGGGCTATGGTGAGCGCGTAACTTACCTGGCACAGGAGCGGGGCAAGTAGCACGGGCTATGGTGAGCCCGTAACTTACCTGGCACAGGAGCGGTGCTGGTTTTGAGGAGATATGAAGGCTGGGATAAGTATGAATAATGCTGTGGCGGGGGAGACTGGTGAGGGTGGAGGAGGGTGCCATGGTGGCGGCTCCCTGCTGTGTAAGAGCCCGGGGTCACGTCTGCCTGCAGGTGTGTGTAGCCGAGGCACGCCACGATGCAGGTGTATCCAGGCTACACCAGGCTGTGGGTGTGGTGTGGCTACACCAGGCTGTGGGCGGGGTGTACCCACACCCTCATGGGCTGGCTGGTTTAGGTCAACAGGAACCGCTCTTCTTTACCGTATATATTTTCGATTCAGGATTGAGCAGGCTTTGAAATGGTTGAAAAGATTGGGAGATGCTGACAAATGTAAGGTTCCGAGGCTGGGTAGTGCTGATGCAAGATACCAGCTGCTGATGCAAGATATCAGCTGGATATCAGTTGCAATTGCAAAGTCTGACTGCGAAAAAGAACTTGGGCGTCGTGATTAGTTGGAATTGAAAGCCAAAAAATCACTCTCTGAATGTTCGAAATAAGGCAGCGTCTGGGATGCTCCCGGACGCAGGTTCGAATCCTCGTCACGGCCCTTGTGGATTTGTTGAAGGAAGATAGGACATTGAGATTTATTTATAGAGACATTAGGAAATTAACTGTTATTCTTGTACTGTATATTATTCTTGTTGGCCTCCGTGTAGATGATAAAGTTCACTTTAGGTCGCCACACTTGCACTATTAAAGAATTGAGTGTTTTTCCCTAGCACGGATACCTGATCAACCAGGCTGTGAGTCATACGTCAGGCTGCGAGCAGCCGCGTCCGACAGCCTGGTTGACCAGTCCAGCAACGAGGAGGCCTGGTCGACGACCGGGCCACGGGGTCGCTGATCCCCGAAATCACCTCAAGGTAACTTCAAGGTAACTGGACATTAAATAGTGTAAGAGATGATGCCCCAGTTGCTGGTGGCAGAGTTTGCACCTGGGGTGGTGAGGGTTATCTTCTTGAGGTTATCTTGAGAGGATTTCGGGGCTTTAGTGTCCCCGCGGCCCGGTCCTCGACCATGCTTCCACCCCCAGGAAGCAGCCCGTGACAGCTGACTAACACCCAGGTACCTATTTTACTGCTAGGTAACAGGGGCATAGAGTGAAAGAAACTCTGCCCATTGTTTCTCGCCGGCGCCTGGGATCGAACTCCAGGTGCAAACTCTGTCAACTCAGGGGAGCCGGTCGGCCGAGCGGACAACACGCTGGATTTGTGATCCTGTGGTCCTGGGTTCGATCCCAGGCGCCGGCCAGAAACAGTGGGCAGTTTCTTTCACCGTGCGCCCCTGTTACCTAGCAGTAAAATAGGTACATGGGTGTTAGTCAGCTGTCACGGGCTGCTTCCTGGGGGTGGAGGCCTGGTCGAGGACCGGGCCGCGGGGACACTAAAGCCCCGAAATCATCTCAAGATAACCCTTGCGACTCTCCTTCACATGACAAAAAACACGCTATTCGGTTATGCGTAAGTATCCTCGTAGGCAAAATGAAACTAAGATTCCAAACGTTTTCGTGTTTCGCCACATATTATTATCCAGGAATACAGACTTAGAAGATGGTTGGTTGATGAAGATTAAGCCACACGCAAGAAGTGGCACGGGCATGAATAGCCCGTAAGTGGTGGCCCTCTTGAACCATTACCAGTATCAAGAGATGATACTGGAGATCTGTGGAGGTGCGACTGCACCCTGCGTGACAGGAGATGTCTCCCGTCTCCCGTCGACTTAGAAGTTAGGATTATATATCCCACTACACCTCAGTAGATTAAGATCCATAACCAAAGTTCGAATAAAGGAGGTGACATGAATGATTGGGGGGGGGGGGTATGCTATTGCTTAATTCTTGCTGTATCACGTATGTAATAATTCTTTACATAATTGTATATCACAAACCTCATCAATTATAAGGTTGTTTAGTGCGGGCCGTGTGAGGCTGGTAGTGTGCAGGTGTAGGAGGGGAGACAGTGGCTGGGGTGGAGAGTGCAGGTGTAGGAGGGGAGACAGCGGCTGGGGTGGAGAGTGCAGGTGTAGGAGGGGAGACAACGGCTGGGGTGGAGAGTGCAGGTGTAGGAGGGGAGACAGCGGCTGGGGTGGAGAGTGCAGGTGTAGGAGGGGAGACAACGGCTGGGGTGGAGAGTGCAGGTGTAGGAGGGGAGACAGCGGCTGGGGTGGAGAGTGCAGGTGTAGGAGGGGAGACAACGGCTGGGGTGGAGAGTGCAGGTGTAGGAGGGGAGACAGTGGCTGGGGTGGAGAGTGCAGGTGTAGGAGGGGAGATAGCGGCTGGGGTGGAGAGTGCAGGTGTAGGAGGGGAGACAACGGCTGGGGTGGAGAGTGCAGGTGTAGGAGGGGAGACAGCGGCTGGGGTGGAGAGTGCAGGTGTAGGAGGGGAGACAACGGCTGGGGTGGAGAGTGCAGGTGTAGGAGGGGAGACAGCGGCTGGGGTGGAGAGTGCAGGTGTAGGAGGGGAGACAGCGGCTGGGGTGGAGAGTGCAGGTGTAGGAGGGGAGACAGCGGCTGGGGTGGAGAGTGCAGGTGTAGGAGGGGAGACAGCGGCTGGGGTGGAGAGTGCAGGTGTAGGAGGGGAGACAGCGGCTGGGGTGGAGAGTGCAGGTGTAGGAGGGGAGACAGCGGCTGGGGTGGAGAGTGCAGGTGTAGGAGGGGAGACAGCGGCTGGGGTGGAGAGTGCAGGGGAGCGTCTTGACCCGACTTCCCGCAGGGGTCACATTCCTGCACTGTGCAAGGTTCACGTCCTCCCCGGCACCGTTACCTCCAGGCGCCCTCACCGTGGGGGGACCATCACCGTGCCTCCGCCCCCCCAACATAAGTCACCGTGGACAGGTGGGACAAGTAGTAACACAAGTGGCCTGACAAATATTATTGATAGAAACGTGAGAGATGGATAGAAACCTGGCCAACACCAGCAGGAAGATTGATATACTTATAATATACCATAAGAGCGAGAAGACTGGCAACTTGTTAATGAAATACTCCGCATGTCTAGCGTCAGGTCTTAACAACACTAAAATGAACCTTGGAGAGTAAATTTTTCAACATCCTTCGCAAAATAATAAAAAGAACATAAGGAAATTAAGAAGGTTAGTGTTATTATGATTGATAATACTCTTTGTCATACTGGATAATATGTTGAGACGTTTAGTCAGAGCATATATGCCTGGGAATCATTCAGGCGTGTTCGCATTTGTGTTGCGTCACGTGTGCCCCAAAGAATGAGGTGATTTGATCAAGTACATTATGGCGGATGACGCCAGTCATGACCCGGGAATGTTTCTCAAGGTCAGTATCGTCACGGCTCCCTAACCAACCCGGAAGTGCCTGGAGGCAGGCCACAGGTAATGTGGTTCACCAGCTGAACATGTGTTTGGGGGGGGGGGGTTATCAAGGGAAAGCGCCAAGCCATTACGACTATATAGCATAGCACTATATAGGGGAGCCGGTCGGCCGAGCGGACAGCACGCGGGACTTGTGATCCTGTGGTCCTGGGTTCGATCCCAGGCGCCGGCGAGAAACATTGGACAGTTTCTTTCACCGTATGCCCCTGTTACATAGCAGTAAAATAGGTACCTGGGTGTTGGCCAGCTGTCACGGGCTGCTTCCTGGGGGTGGAGGCCTGGTCGAGGACCGGGCCGCGGGGACACTAAATCCCCGAAATCATCTCAAGATAACTCAAAATATAGCACTAGAAAGGGGTCAGGATAAGGATTTGGGATGGGACGGGGGAAAGGAATGGTGGCCAACCACTTGGACGGTCGGGAATTGAACGCCGATCTGCATGAAACAAGACTGTCGCTCTACCGTCCAGTCCAAGTGATTGGACCGGGGGTGGGGGGGGGGGGTGGTGGATGTTCACGCGGTAGTTAGGTTGGATGTGTTGAGCAGTGAGTGTTGTTGATGATGTCGACCATAACATTGTAGGTCCTGGTGGTCCGTGTAGCTACGGTCCTGGTGGTCCAGGTCCTGGTGGTCCCTGTAGCTACGGTCCTGGTGGTCCGTGTAGCTACGGTCCTGGTGGTCCCTGTAGCTACGGTCCTGGTGGTCCCTGTAGCTACGGTCCTGGTGGTCCGTGTAGCTACGGTCCTGGTGGTCCCTGTAGCTACGGTCCTGGTGGTCCGTGTAGCTACGGTCCTGGTGGTCCGTGTAGCTACGGTCCTGGTGGTCCGTGTAGCTACGGTCCTGGTGGTCCCTGTAGCTACGGTCCTGGTGGTCCTCCGGTCACAACCACCAATACAAGACCCCGGCTCAATACAGCTGAAATACATGAAGATTGTCTACCTAGCTGGTATCGGTAGTTAACCCGATCTACGAAAATAAAAATAGTAAGAATGGTAAAGAGGAGCAACAACAACTTGGTGGGAAGATGTGGGTCACGCTGGAGCTGGTGGCACCAACCTTCAGGTAAATGTCTAAATTGACGAGGCGTTGTAAAGTGGGTGTGGACATGGCAGGAATGTTTCTGGCAAGCAGGTAGGCTCCCGGCCCCGGGTGGCACTCCGGGGCCCGGGTGGCACTCCGGGGCCCTGGGGGGGGGCTCCTGGCCCCCGGGGGGGGGCTCCTGGCCCCCGGGTGGCTCCTGGCCCCTGGGGGGGGGGCTCCTGGCCCCTGGGGGGGGGGCCTCCTGGCCCCTGGGGGGGGCTCCTGGCCCCTGGGGGGGGCTCCTGGCCCCTGGGGGGGGGGGGCTCCTGGCCCTGGGGAAGTTATAAATAAATGCAACATAAATATTAGTTATGGTAAAAGAATCCATTTCATGTGGATTCCATCTCACGTTGTCCTCACAATACATAATAGACCCGATGAGTTAACCGAGGAC
This sequence comes from Procambarus clarkii, assembly GCF_040958095.1. Classification (NCBI taxonomy): domain Eukaryota; kingdom Metazoa; phylum Arthropoda; class Malacostraca; order Decapoda; family Cambaridae; genus Procambarus; species Procambarus clarkii. The sequence goes on from NC_091174.1 coordinate 10,531,792, forward strand.
TATACCTTCAAAGCACGAGTTAACAATAAGCTTAGAGGTAACTAAGAGTTAACACTAACCTAGAGTTAATGAGTTAACAACTGGCCATAAGCATCCAAAGGGAGCCGGTCGGCCGAGTGGACAGCACGCTGGACTTGTGATCCTGTGGTCCTGGGTTCGATCCCAGGCGCCGGCGAGAAACAATGGGCAGAGTTTCTTTCACCCTATGCCCCTGTTACCTAGCAGTAAAATAGGTACCTGGGTGTTAGTCAGCTGTCACGGGCTGCTTCCTGGGGGTGGAGGCATGGTCGAGGACCGGGCCGCGGGGACACTAAAGCCCCGAAATCCTCTCAAGATAACCTCAAGATAAGAAGCAGCCTGGGAATAACACACCAAGAGCCTAGACAAAACCTTCTGGGTCTGAGAGGAAGTGAAATTTCCACAAGCCATTGCAGCCATCATCGTGCCTTAGTGCAAGAAGAGCCACACACACGGTTGAGAGGTTGAGAGGCGGGACCAAAGAGCCAGAGCTCAACCCCCCGCAAGCACAATTAGGTGAGTACACACCTGTGGATCATCCAATAACATCAACAGTCGCCTGGATACTACTGCTCGGCTTAGGTTAGGTTATAAGTATCTTTGGGAGTTTACATTACCTGTAGACTTGGCCCAAATGTAAACTGAACTTGCAACATTCTTCGCATGCCATCCATCACTATGTAAAGCAATGTCAAATAATTATCAATTTAGATATAACTCTTTATCGCCAATATTCAAGAAATATGCGAGTATGTCTCTGGGAATAATCTACCTGACATATTTTAGCCAATTATTCCCAGTTTGGTAACTGTAGGTCATGCTTGCAGGTAGCGAGCCTGTCTCCCGCTGGATGGGTGCGGGGTGTACGAGAGGCACCCCGGGTATGTGCATATATATGTACACAAATACATACTTGTGTGTGTACCTGGCTCCACCTACAAGCTCTCAGTGTGTGCCAGGGGGCTCGCTAGATCAGAGTTTCAGCTCCTCAGAGCTGTTGGTATATAATGGTAATGACTTGGTGCTTTCTTTCTCCTAATAATTACCTTACCGCCTCAGAACTGTAACTCGTTGGGAGTTACAGCTCTGAGTGGGTTCTGGGAAGCTCCACTCCCCCAAGCCCGGCCTGGGGCCAGGCTTGACTGACAATTTGGGCCAAAAGGCTGAGTGTGCCAATGGCAGGTGAACGCGGAGACCAAATCAAGTGGCAAGGAGTGTGTGCCCGTACTCACCTATTTGTGCTTGCAGGGGGTTGAGCTCTGGCTCTTTGGTCCCGCCTCTCAACCGTCAATCAACTGGTGTACAGGTTGCTGAGCCTATTGGGCTCTATCATATCTACATTTGAAACTGTGTATGGCGTCAGCCTCCACCACATCACTGCCTAATGCATTTCATCTGTTACCTACTATGAGAGAAAAAATTCTTTATAATGTCTTTGTGGCTCATTTGGGTTCTCAGTTTCTACCTGTGTGCGTGCGTTCAAGAACGCCTAGTGAAAGGCATTCTCTCCAATATCTTATGCTGTTTATGTATATATATGTAAAACATGACAGGAACCTCGGCTGCTTAGGAATGAAGGTTTGAAAAAGGTTTATCTAAGCTTGCAGGCTTTAAATCTGTTTGAAGAGACTGAGTGGGACTCTTCTTTGCAATTGAGTTCCTCCCGGAGAATAAACACTGGTCCGCTGGCGAGTGGGGAGGCTCTCGCTCCTAGAGGACGTCTGTGTGTGGGCCTCAGTGCTAATGTAGCCAACCTTGCCATCAGTTCCTGTCAGAGGTGCTCCTCTCCCAGAGGTGCCCCCCTCCCAGAGGTGCTCTCCCATCGTTGTCTCCAGTCGTCAGTAACGAGTAAAAACCTTCAATATACCGGAAAGCTTCACCACTAATGTCATAAGTGGGAGCTGCCTTGTGGTGGGTGTTGTACTTACCTAATTGTGCTTGCGGGGGTTGAGCTTTGGCTCTTTGGTCCCGCCTCTCAACTGTCAATCAACTGGTTGTCTTCTATCATGATTGCATGTTTGCTCTGCGTTCTCATTATTGGATAACAGCTGGCTGCTGGAACTTGTAGTGGGTGAAAATGGGACATTTTTTTGCGTTCGAAATTTACGTTTAAACTATAATTATTTCCCACTTTGAAATAGCCGTTTATGCCTCGTAAAATATCCAATTTTAAGTGGACAAGTGGCAGGGTATTATTCGGTGGTCACAGCAGTGTTTAGTGTAGTGGGTTTTTACTGTGTTGCCAGCACACTCCACCCGCAGCACAGTACAGGGGCACATGTTGAAAGTTAGTAGAGGGAAGGACCCAGTCACAGAGAATGGGTCCCCATGGGATTCACAGAGAATGGGTCCCATTCATCACAAAAGTGAATGTCGCTAATGTATTGAACAAATAGATGAACTGCAGAATGAAAGTACAGTAATGTTAGAGGGCAGGAACGAGCAACGTTTGAACACAGATCAGACAGAACTAAATAAAAAAGGGGGGGAGGGGGGAATATGAGAGAGAGCCACGAATCGGCAGAATGTGCATCCATAATTATCAGCAGAGAGACAGTACAGTGTAGCAAAGGTAAACTAAGAAAAGTAAACCATGTACTGTGAACCTGCCGATATTATGACGGAGTGTGTATATGGGCTGTCAGGAAGAACCTGTGCAATATAAGAATACAGTCGCACTAAGAAATGTAGAAAAATGTCTTGAATAAAGGTAATTGAAATAAGTTTATTGAGGTAAAATACAGACAAAGGGATGAGGTAGCTCAAGCTATTCTCACCCCGTTCAGTACATCGTGTTAATACATACATATACACACGTCACAAACAATAAACATATTACCAAACATTCTGAGCGATAAACATATACATTTCCTAGCAAAGGTAATTGTCGTTCCAAAAGTTCAACATTTGTCAACAAAGAACTGTAAAAACAGAAACTTCCCCCACCATTTAATATTGGAGAAAGCAGGAGGATACAAGCAAAAGAACGCCAGAAAAGCCATTATGGAAATGGCCACAATACCAGGGAATTTTTTTTTTAGCGAGAGAAAAAATAATGAATATAAATGTTGAGGTTCCATCACCAAGGTGGTCAATTATACTATGCAGGATACATGCACAGTGATGTGTTCGGCGTTCAAATCCCGACCGTCCAAGTGGTTGGGCACCATTCCTTCCCCCCGTCCCATCCCAAATCCTTATCCTGACCCCTTCCTAGTGCTAAATAGTGGTAATGGCTTGGCGCTTTCTCCCGATAGTTCCCTCCCTCCCCCCCCCCCCTAATACCCGCCAGAACCACAAATAACACCACCAAGAACAATTCTGAGCACTGCCACAAACACGATAGCATCATTCGTCTATCAACATTCAGGATATCAAAATACGCAACACAAACTCCACCTGATAACTGGCCCTCCTAAATGAGGGAACTGTAGTGATTGTGACCTTAACTGATAACGCCAAGGACCACTCTGGCAGTGTGAGATGGATACCAGATACCTGTTGAGCCGTGGCAGGAAACACAGGCTACAGGGTGTGGTCAGCCCGTATATCAAAGATACTCGTATGCGCCGGACTGCTAAATAATGCAAATGATATGTTGCAAGTGCGAGCAGCGGCGTCTAATAGCCTGGCTTTTATGATGGTCTGGCTGACCACACCATCAACCAGAACACCTGGCCAGAGGTCGGGCGTCGGGGGGCATTGATTTTCGAAGCCTCCTTAAGGTAACGGGGTGAGAGCTACCTCTTCCCTTTGTGTGCATATTATACCTCAATAAACTTGTTTCAATTCAATTTCAATTTAATTCCTTAAGGTAGCCTAGTCTAATTCAACTTGCTCTTTATTAATTGCTTATTTAGCTTGTATTTCTGTGTCGTCATGAGGAGTTATGTTTGTGAAAGGTAGTATCCATACAAGTTCTTGGCCTTTTGTTCTTTTGGAGGCAAGAATTGTTATTGTACAATTCTTATACTGTGCAGCAAGCAGGTTATTGATGAGGACTATCACAAGTTTCCCCCTGGTTTCTTCGTGTACTGGTTGCTAACTGTAGTGCAGCTAGTTCTGTCGGCGTAGAGTTCAGCCAGTAGCTTCAATTCCTGCGCGGGCCCTAAGCCTCTGGCTGGCTCCACTAAGTGTTGCTTGTTTCTGTTTTACTTGGGCGGAGTATGAGTATTTATGACTCGTATGGTCACTTCAGTAAGATTTTGTTACACGTGTTTAACAACTTCTGTTCTATTGAATCTAAGTTGAACTCTTATTGGGTTTGTAACTGTGCACTGTGTTAGATAATGTTCCAGTGGCTGTAACTGTGCACTGTGTTAGATAATGTTCCAGTGGCTGTAACTGTGCACTGTGTTAGATAATGTTCCAGTGGCTGTAACTGTGCACTGTGTTAGATAATGTTCCAGTGGCTGTAACTGTGCACTGTGTTAGATAATGTTCCAGTGGCTGTAACTGTGCACTGTGTTAGATAATGTTCCAGTGGCTGTAACTGTGCACTGTGTTAGATAATGTTCCAGTGGCTGTAACTGTGCACTGTGTTAGATAATGTTCCAGTGGCTGTAACTGTGCACTGTGTTAGATAATGTTCCAGTGGCTGTAACTGTGCACTGTGTTAGATAATGTTCCAGTGGCTGTAACTGTGCACTGTGTTAGATAATGTTCCAGTGGTCTGTCGGGCATTTCTCCACAGTGCTGACATTTCCTCTCATCTTCCGGAACCTGTAAGCCTATTTCCCATGCACATGGGTATCCAAGCCTGATGCGATGTAAGTGTACTTCTGTTGCTCTACTGCTCCCTTTCATCAAACTAAGTGGTTCGTAGTTATATCTTGAGGTTATCTTGATGATTTCGGGGCTTTTAGTGTCCCCGCGGCCCGGTCCTCGACCAGGCCTCCACCCCCAGGAAGCAGCCCGTGACAGCTGACTAACACCCAGGTACCTATTTACTGCTAGGTAACAGGGGCATAGGGTGAAAGAAACTTGGCCCATTTGTTTCTGCCTCGTGCGGGAATCGAACCCGCGCCGCAGAATTAAGAGTCCTGCGCGCTATCTACCAGGTTACGAGGCCCCCAGTTGGTTGAATTCTTGTACCAACCCGCAGATCCTGATGTTGCAACTGCTGTGTTGTGGTCACTGTACATCATCTGCATTGCTCTATTTCTAATTACTTTCTTAATATGTGACTAGACTCTGTGGTATATAAATGTCTATATTTCTTCGCTTAGTTGCAAGTTTTGCAGCTTCGTCTGCAGTGTCATTTCCTATTATTCCCACATGACTTGGCACCCAGTTGATAAGTGCCCGACGGGTCTTGAAACTGATAGACTGTGTGCAAGTATTTGTTCTACTGATAATAAGCTCCACAAGCTGCACCAAGTTCAGATGTGACTGGTTCTGAGTGTTCAGAGTCTGAGCTGTCAAGGGAAGAGGCAGCAGTAACAACACTAATATCAACAGTATAGCAAGAGACGGGAGCGGAAGTAGCATCAGTAGCAATACTAGTATTATTAACGTTAACAACAACACCAAAATGGCCGTGTAGTTGGTGCTGTGGCGGCAGGCAGGCAGGCAGGCAGGCAGGCAGGCAGGCAGGCAGCATCACGCCAAGCCGTCTGGACGAGCCATCTGCCAGAGAGCTTACTCCACATTATGGGACTTGCTCGTACCTTGGTGATTACCCTCTCGCCACTCTTTTACTCCTCCTACTCCATCATCCATTTCCATATCATTTTCCTTCCTCTCTGGACTCTCTCTTCCTCTTGTATCATTCTGTGGCGCGCCGTATTGCTGTAAATTGAGTGTTGATGTGTGAGCCTTAGAGAACACACAGGTGTTGTGTGTACTCAGGTAATTGTGCTTCCGGGAGTTGAGCTCTGGCTCTTTGGTCCCGCCTCTCAACTGTCAATCAACTGGTGTACAGATTCCTGAGCCTATTGGGCTCTATCATATCTACACTTGAAACTGTGTATGGAGTCAGCCTCCACCACATCACTGCCTAGTGTGTGTGTGTGTGTGTGTGTGTGTGTGTGTGTGTGTGTGTGTGTGTGTGTGTGTATACTCACCTAGTTGTGCTTGCGGGGGTTGAGCTCTGGCTCTTTGTGTGTGTGTGTGTGTGTGTGTTGACAGCATACTGGTAAACCTGGCGAGAACATTTGTGGTTACCACCTCCTCTCATTTCCCCTCCCCTCCCCCTCCCTCCCCCTCCTCACACCAAGTGACGTTCAGCGTTATTCTCCCCCTCAAGCGCTCCCCTCGTTTAATCCTCACGCCCCGTACAGTTGGTCAGTGGTCCACATATTGGGGGACAGTCAGTCAAGTGTCCCAGTGGTGGCCGTCACTGTGTTGACATACATTCCTATCTTCTGGCCTTCCTTTCCTCTCTCCCCTCTCCACCTCCCTCCCTTCCACCCTTTCCACGTTCCTCCCTGTTTTCCTCTTTCATTTCTTTCTTCTACCTGTACCTCTCCCTTTTTTACCTATATTCTTCTTCTTTGTTTCAACTTTAACTCAATTTTTCTTTCTTGTATTCTTCGTTTTTCTCCTTCCAAAATCCCCTACTTTGTCACAGAATGATCTTTGGGAGGTGATAGAGCAGCAGCAGACCACTGTCAGCAGCCTCGGCAACAGGAGAGAGCTCTGATGCGAGCAGTTTACAACCATGTGTGTAAATAATGTCTGCACGAGTGCAACAAGTGCTTGCCACCCCAGACCTCTTTACTGTGCTTGAGGGAACATCATCAATACTAACCAGGTTGGGACCTGGTGTTGTGAAGCTTGTGCTTAAGCTTTACAAGCTTGAAAGTAAAGGGCCGTCGGTTCTCGGTATACAAGTTAAATACTAACATTAAAATCTGCTAACGTCAGCATTTGACTTATAGTCCACTTGACTATTCTCTCGTGCCTATTTATTGCCTGTCTCTACTTCATCACAATCGACTTGAGAATGGTCCAGGACGGACCGAAACGTCGTCGTCCCTTCACCTTCTAGTGTGTGGTCTGGTCAACATACTTTAGCCACGTTATTGTGACTCATCGCCTGCTTATAGTCCACTTGGCCATCTTGGAAGTTATAACTCGATATCTGCTTCGTTAACTTTCAGGCCGTGTTGTAAACACTCCCTAAATCAACATGGCCAAAACATTACCTAACCTTGTATAGACCTAACTGCACAAAGCCATAAAATGTAATATTGATTATATACTGGAAGAAAAACCTTGATTAGTATACAGCGTGAAGGATTCATTGGCAGTTGCCTGTCTGCCGTGTAAGTCAAATACTGACATTAAAATGTCCGTAAGTCTATATTTGCTTATAACTTTGGCTGGGACGAAGGGTTGAAGTGTTAGTCCTGCAAGTGGTCAATTAAGTACATTTGACTTGCCTGTAAACAGAAAAAAGTCGACAGCAGCGCTTATCAACAACTTCTACCAGCTTATTGATGTCATTGACCAAGTGTTGATGAACCTGTGTGTGTGTGTGTGTGTGTGTGTGTGTGTGTGTGTGTGTGTGTGTGTGTGTGTGTGTGTGTGTGATGCGAACATCTAAGACCTTTACCCCTCAAAGCACTGTGGCCACAAGTGTGTCCGCCGACACCCCAGTAGCACTACTTGTCTACTTGGGTGACAACATCTCAACCCGACAACAGATGCCTGATCTCGTTATTTAATGTCACCTCTTACCCACACAATTCTCCGTCCAGGTATGGGACGAGATTATGTAAATTATTCCAGGTATGAAACGAGATTACGTACAACCTTCCAGGTATGGGACGAGTTGCTTTAGCAAAATCAGGTGACCTTGTACTGGAACGGGTGGTCTTGTCTTACCAGTAGCTGTAATGGAAAGCGGAGTTGTAAGATAATCTAAGACGTCTAATCTTTTATCGGACTAAAATCTAATATACACAAAGGAGGTAATAAGGTCTTTCCTGCTTCCTGTATTCGTTACTTTCTTCCCCACTTCCTCCCCTTCCTTTCCTTCCCTCCCTCCTAGCATACCACACTTCCCTGCTGGGTTAGTGCGTTACTACCCGGAGGATAGTAATGTGGCTAGTTAGGCACCTCCATCCATCCCCCTCCCCTTTTCCTTCTGGCCTAGTGGATGTGAGTCTGTGTTCCAATATGATCTTGTTCACCCCGGTTCGACTCCCTGTTGGAGTATTCAGCCGGGGGCTTGTGTTCTCAACATTGAGGTTAGTCGACCATTTGTATACGTGGCACTAATGACCTCCTTGTTGATGTGTTCAGGTGAGGTATTTGTCAGTCAACCCGCCGCACTCTCGCTCCTCCGTATCTCTCTCCTCGTCTCCTTGCTGC
>NC_091174.1:10540628-10545628 GCF_040958095.1 Procambarus clarkii
AGCACCAGTGTGTGGGTGGTGTGGGCGTGGAGGCAGCACCAGTGTGTGGTGGTGTGGGCGTGGAGGCACCACCAGTGTGTGGTGGTGTGGGCGTGGAGGCAGCACCAGTGTGTGTGGTGTGGGCGTGGAGGCAGCACCAGTGTGTGGTGTGGGCGTGGAGGCAGCACCAATGTGTGTGGTGTGGGCGTGGAGGCAGCACCAGTGTGTGGTGGTGTGGGCGTGGAGGCACCACCAGTGTGTGGTGGTGTGGGCGTGGAGGCACCACCAGTGTGTGGTGGTGTGGGCGTGGAGGCACCACCAGTGTGTGGTGGTGTGGGCGTGGAGGCACCACCAGTGTGTGGTGGTGTGGGCGTGGAGGCACCACCAGTGTGTGGTGGTGTGGGCGTGGAGGCACCACCAGTGTGTGGTGGTGTGGGCGTGGAGGCACCACCAGTGTGTGGTGGTGTGGGCGTGGAGGCACCACCAGTGTGTGGTGGTGTGGGCGTGGAGGCACCACCAGTGTGTGTGGTGTGGGCGTGGAGGCACCACCAGTGTGTGGGGTGTGGGCGTGGAGGCAGCACCAGTGTGTGGTGGTGTGGGCGTGGAGGCACCACCAGTGTGTGTGGTGTGGGCGTGGAGGCACCACCAGTGTGTGGGGTGTGGGCGTGGAGGCACCACCAGTGTGTGGTGGTGTGGGCGTGGAGGCACCACCAGTGTGTGGTGGTGTGGGCGTGGAGGCACCACCAGTGTGTGTGGTGTGGGCGTGGAGGCACCACCAGTGTGTGTGGTGTGGGCGTGGAGGCACCACCAGTGTGTGGGGTGTGGGCGTGGAGGCAGCACCAGTGTGTGGTGGTGTGGGCGTGGAGGCACCACCAGTGTGTGTGGTGTGGGCGTGGAGGCACCACCAGTGTGTGTGGTGTGGGCGTGGAGGCACCACCAGTGTGTGTGGTGTGGGCGTGGAGGCACCACCAGTGTGTGTGGTGTGGGCGTGGAGGCACCACCGCACAAACCTGGGAATGTCTTGTGCAGACAAGTTTGTGGAAGGTTAAAAAATCTCTCGCGCCTCGCAGTTGAAAGAAGACTTGTATTTACTCGTTACAAAAAGCTGGTTCTTGAAGCAAGTGAAGAGTTATGATGATGTGTTGGCTGGAGCGATGAGTCAGTTGGGAGTGACGACCATGAGTGAGAAACAGGAGAAGGAAGATGAAGAAGGGAGAAGGCGGCGCCGAGGAGACGGAGGAGGAAGAGGTAGAAACTGAAGAAGGGAAATTGCTTCGACATAGACAGCGTAAAGCTTATGGTGGCAGCCACAGTGCCAGACTCATGGTGGCAGCTACAGTGCCAGACTTATGGTGGCAGCTACAGTGCCAGACTTATGGTGGCAGCGACAGTGCCAGACTTATGGTGGCAGCGACAGTGCCAGACTTATGGTGGCAGCTACAGTGCCAGACTTATGGTGGCAACGACAGTGCCAGACTTATGGTGGCAGCGACAGTGCCAGACTTATGGTGGCAGCAACAGTGCCAGACTCATGGTGGCAGCTACAGTGCCAGACTTATGGTGGCAGCAACACTGCCACCATGAGTCTAACTGATGCTACTGATGTTCTAACATCAGTAAAGTGAACACAAAGAACAAGCCGATGTTATAAAGGGTTCAGGAGGTTACAGGCGGGTGATATTACAGTCGGGTTATGGTACAGAAGTTGTGGCGTTTCAAGATGAATAAAGATGAATAAATGCTCAAGAAACACAGGACACAACACAGGAGGGTGAGGGAGGCGGGGCACAACACAAGAAAGAGGATTGAAAGATTAAAGAGGATAACACCTTTGCAGGATAACACCTCGGGGGAGAGAGGGAGAGAGATGGGATAAAGCACAGGAGAGAGAGAGAGAGGCAGGAACAAAAATGATAGTGGAACCCTTGACCACAGGAAATCTTTTATTGACACACTGCAAGAGGACAGGTCAGCCCCCTTTCCTGGTTACTGTCCTGCTACGCCGCCTCACTCTCGCTGCTACTCCACACCCCCTACACCTGCTACACCGCCTCACTCTCGCTATTCCACCACACCCCCTACACCTGCTACTCCACACCCCCTACACCTGCTACACCGCCTCACTCTCGCTATTCCACCACACCCCCTACACCTGCTACACCGCCTCACTCTACCACACAACCTACACCTGTTAATCCACTACAGTTGCTACGCTACACCTGCTACACATGTTACTCCACTACATCCACCATTCTACGATGACACTACAGCATGTGCAGCCGCTTCTCTGCTACAACACCACAAGCTGCCAGTATTTGTATCCTCAAATACCCTACAAGTGGTTGGGTGTGATGGTGAGGAATGTGTGTGTATTGTTTGCATTGCTTGCCTTGGGGAATAGTTTATGGGTAGGGTCTTCCCCCTCCCCCAGTGTGTAACACTCTCCCCAGGTGGTAGTACCCCCCCCCCCACAGTGTAGCACGGCCACAGGGGAGTGTAGTGAGGTTGTTCACGGCGGCCTCTCATCCTTCACCAGGAAGGACGTGGCCATTATACTCAATTAAGAGTACGTGTGGTGGCCTGGCTGGCGGTGTGTTTACCCCACTTCCCCACACACACACTGCTACTCCACACCCCCTACACCTGCTACACCGTCTCACTCTCGCTACTCCACCACACCCCCTACACCTGCTACACCGCCTCACTCTCGCTGCTACTCCACACCCCCTACACCTGCTACGCCGCCTCACTCTCGCTGCTACTCCACACCCCCTACACCTGCTACACCGCCTCACTCTCGCTGCTACTCCACACCCCCTACACCTGCTACGCCGCCTCACTCTCGCTGCTACTCCACACCCCCTACACCTGCTACGCCGCCTCACTCTCGCTGCTACTCCACACCCCCTACACCTGCTACACCGCCTCACTCTCGCTGCACACACACACTCAACCACACTCTCCTAAACACCCCCCCCCACACACACACACACACAAACACACTGTTAGAGTTTAACCCAAGCAAATGTAATGCAATGAAGATAGGGGTAGGAAGCAGGAGACCAGATACAAGGTATCACTTGGGAGATGAAATACTTCAAGAGTCAGAGAGAGAGAGAGAGAGAGAGACCTGGGGGTTGATATCACGCCAGACCTGTCCCCTGAAGCTCATATCAAGAGGATAACATCAGCAGCATATGCCAGGTTGGCTAACATAAGAACGGCCTTTAGAAACTTGTGTAAGGAATCTTTCAGAACATTATATACCACATATGTCAGACCAATCCTGGAGTATGCGGCTCCAGCATGGAGTCCATATCTAGTCAAGCATAAGACTAAACTGGAAAAGGTTCAAAGGTTTGCCACCAGACTAGTACCCGAGCTGAGAGGTATGAGCTACGAGGAGAGACTACGGGAATTGAACCTCACTTCGTTGGAAGACAGACGAGTTAGGGGGGACATGATCACCACATTCAAGATTCTCAAGGGAATCGACAGGGTAGATAAAGACAGGCTATTTAACACAAGGGGCACACGCACTAGGGGACACAGGTGGAAACTGAGTGCCCAAATGAGCCACAGAGATATTAGAAAGAACTTTTTTAGTGTCAGAGTGGTTGACAAATGGAATGCATTGGGAAGTAATGTGGTGGAGGCTGACTCCATGCACAGTTTCAAGTGTAGATATGATAGAGCCCAATAGGCTCAGGAACCAGTACACCTGTTGAATGATGGTTGAGAGGCGGTACCAAAGAGCCAGAGCTCAACCCCCGCAAGCACAACTAGGTGAGTACACGCTCCCCCGACAATTAGGTTGGGGGTGATCCTTGACGGCTGGGGTTCGAATCCGGAACTCGGGTAAAAAAAAAAAAAAAGAGTTGCGGGGGTTGAGCTCTGACTCTTTAGTCCCGCCGATATATATTGGATTTCTTGTCAATATATCATGCCAGTGTGAAATTACTTGAGTTTTCATGTTCATGATCACATCGTCGAAAATATAAGCAATGCAATACAGTAACTACAATACAATACAACACAATACAATTTTATTTAGGTAAGGTACATACATACAATAAATATTTACAAGGATTGTTTGACTTATAGGTAGAGCTAGTACATACAATGCCTAAAGCCACTATTACGCAAAGCGTTTCGGGCATGAACCATATTGGCAAGAAAAGAGGCGGCGACATGTGAGGTGAACAGACAATATCTTTATAATATTGGTTCATGAACACAAGAGGAGGAGGAGACTACAGATGGACTAATGATATCATTAAAATTTTAAACGGTACCAAGAATTTAGATGTTTTTTTAATGGAATCCAGCGGTAAAATGTGTGTACTCACCTAGTTAGTCGACCACAGTTGACTAACGTCCGGGTACCTATTTACTGCTAGGTGCACAGAAGCATTAGGTGAGAGGAAACTTGCCCAACCGTTTCTGCCTCGCCCAGGATTCGAATCCGGGTCTCCAGAGTCGAAAACGAACCCAACTATACTCAATTTATTAAGTGAATTTTAAACATCTTGTCTGAGAAATATATGAAAATATGTCAAGAAAATGTCAAATATAAGTATGAAAATATGATATGCTGTCAAGCATAGTAGATGTTATTTTAAACTCCATTCATTCTTCGCCATTTAACCTGCCTCATGGGAGGGGGCCGGGGGGAGCTCGCGGCTTTGTTTACCTACGTCATCACCCTGGGAGAGGACGGGCTGGCCTGCCATCGCGCCATCATAGAAAACGATTTCTGTTGGACACCAGAGAAAACGTACATAGTCAAGGGGTAACAGCAGGAAATGTAAGGTGACAATTTTGACCTTTCCTGAAATGTTAGGTGACAAAATTTACAAGATGGCCATGTACCATCTGTAGTGACTTCGACTGGGACAAAAAGGCGGCGGCGGCTTGTCAAACGTCCATTTTTTATTTCTGAGTACGTAAATATTAATAATAGAGAAATAATTAACACTAGGGAAATTACTTTCAGAGGGACGGTACCATCACAGACACGG
>NC_091174.1:10550628-10555628 GCF_040958095.1 Procambarus clarkii
GGGCCTGTTGGGGGGCCGCGCTGCCTCTCCCTTACTTGTTGACTTGATCCTGTCCGGAGGTCGAGGCCAGGTTGCGAACCCAACCTAATGGTTTCATGGGTTATGCTCATGAAGCTTAATATATAATGGCTTCATACGGCCCTTACCTACCTTGAGGTCTCTCTCTCCCTCTCTTCCACTACACATAAGGGGCCAGTTATGCCCCTTGTGTGTAGTGGAGGCGTGTTGGCTCTATGAATCTCGACTACCTTTCCCAGGAGTTGTTTGTCAGCCAATATCTAACTTCTCAAGATGTTTCGCCCCTTCTTGATTGTTTCCCTCTCACACCTGCACACAACTTTCATCCTCACCTTCCCGCTGACAACACTGGTGGTGGTGCACCTCCCCCCCCCACCTTCCTGCTGACAACACTGGTGGTGGTGCACCTCCCCCCCCTCACCTTCCCGCTGACAACACTGGTGGTGGTGCACCTTCCCGCTGACAACACTGGTGGTGGTGCACCTTCCCGCTGACAACACTGGTGGTGGTGCACCTTCCCGCTGACAACACTGGTGGTGGTGCACCTTCCCGCTGACAACACTGGTGGTGGTGCACCTTCCCGCTGACAACACTGGTGGTGGTGCACCTCCCCCCCCCCTCACCTTCCCGCTGACAACACTGGTGGTGGTGGTGCACCTCCCCCCCCTCACCTTCCCGCTGACAACACTGGTGGTGGTGCACCTCCCCCCCCCCACCTTCCTGCTGACAACACTGGTGGTGGTGCACCTCCCCCCCCACCTTCCTGCTGACAACACTGGTGGTGGTGCACCTCCCCCCCCCACCTTCCTGCTGACAACACTGGTGGTGGTGCACCTCCCCCCCCTCACCTTCCTGCTGACAACACTGGTGGTGGTGCACCTCCCCCCCCCTCACCTTCCTGCTGACAACACTGGTGGTGGTGCACCTCCCCCCCCCTCACCTTCCTGCTGACAACACTGGTGGTGGTGCACCTCCCCCCCCTCACCTTCCCGCTGACAACACTGGTGGTGGTGGTGCACCTCCCCCCCCCCCCACCTTCCCGCTGACAACACTGGTGGTGGTGCACCTCCCCCCCCCCACCTTCCTGCTGACAACACTGGTGGTGGTGCACCTCCCCCCACCTTCCTGCTGACAACACTGGTGGTGGTGCACCCCCCCCCCCCACCTTCCTGCTGACAACACTGGTGGTGGTGCACCTCCCCCCCCCCCCCCCCCCACCTTCCTATCATGACTCACGGAACGCTACACTCGCTGCTCTTACCATTCCTTGTTTTTATTTTCCTCGTGTTGTGGTTGTGGTGGTGGAGCCTTTGTGTGGGATGGTAGTAGATGATGACCAGGTGAGAGGGAGGCCAGGCTAGGCCAGGCCAGGCCAGGCCAGGCCAGGGCAAGGCTTGGTGTGGCCATGGTTGGCGGGGGAGAGGCGAGGCTGGGGCCGGCGGGAGGGAGGCGGGTGGCGGCGTATGGCAACGTGGCGGCGCGTACTCGCCCGGGCCATCCATATTGAAGTCCAGCAGTTGGAGTACGATGGTCTGTGTGATAGGATGAGGTGTGTTCCGCCGGCCTCACTCATCACACTCCCGCCCCCTTGTGTTAGTGTCTCTCCACACTCTACCACCATTGATCACTCGGGTGTCGTGCCTATCCCATCACCTCTGCAGGTTGAAGTGTATTGTACGAGTTGAGTAGGAGCGGTGGCTGCCGAGTAGGAAGTGTGTGTGGAATAGTGTGTGTGTGTGTGTGTGTAGATACAGGTGTAGAAGTGGTGGTATTGTCCCACCATGGCTCAATAAGGCGAGGACATGGCCGCCTGGCCCGCCACACCATCCACGCCCTCACCCACCACCGGCCACCGCCACCCGTGCGGCTCCTGCAGCCCTTCAGGTAATCCACCCGCCTGGAAGGGCCTCGTGACTATAACACTGCCTGGCTCCCGTCGCCACGGGTATTGAGTGTAGGAATTGTCTACAGTTAACTGGTGGAGTATAAGGTCAAACCTCATTGTTTTCGGTCATCAAGCCATGGTGATGAACACGTTTCGGTCCAAGTTGCGGCGTCGCCGCGACGAACTCTTCCGGCGAGGGTCTGATGAGTCTGACGAGTGGCAATTCGTGCCCTTCAACCCCACCGTCTACCCCGCCAACAACAACAACACTCTTCGCAACAACAACAACAGTGGTGGGTCGTGCCCCGGGGTGTCCCGGGGCCCAGCCACCCCTAAGCCGGCCCTGCGGCCATGGGCCGTGCAACGGGCCTCCTGGCACGAGGGGCACCCACCGGTACCCCCACATGGGCACGCCTCTGAGGTCAAGGGGCATTTCCCTCTCCCTCCGTGTCCAGAGACGTCCCCGCCTCCGCTGCCCCCACACGGGCACGGCTACCCTGGCTCCGTGCCGCCCTGGTACGGCGCACAGTTCCATGCGGCGCCCATGCACTACCCAGCCTCCGTGCCTCCTGGCCAGTTGCGGCCTTCACCACTAGTGCTGCGTCGGGCTGCACGTGCCCCGTGCCCCGCCCCGTGCCCTGCTCCATGCCCTGCCCCGTGCCCCGCCCCTACCCCTGCCAAACCTTCCAGTGCAGGGCCAAGGCCTATCAGCGGGGGCCCTAGGCCTACCTGTGGAACCCTCGGGCCCAATAGTGAAGGCCCCAGGCCTAATAGTGGAGGTCCTAGACCTAATAGTGGAAGCCCCAGGCCTAATAGTGGAGGTCCTAGGCCTAATAGTGGAAGCCCCAGGCCTAATAGTGGAAGCCCCAGGCCTAATTGTGGAAGCTCCAAACCTAATGAAGGCTCCATGCCTAATAGTGCAAATTCCATGCCTAATAGTGGAGGATCCAGGCCTAATAGTGGAGCTTCCAGGCCTAATAGCATAGGCTCCATGCCTAATAGTGTAGGCTCTAGGCCTAATAGTGTAGGCTCACGGCCTGCCAGTGGACACTGCAAGTCACGGCCGTCTAGCGGAGGTTGTGATATGATTGACGGGGCAGTGATCAGCCCAGAACGCACTCCTCCGGAGGTGCCTCCCCACGGGCGGCCGACTGTGCCCCCCCACGTCACGGGCGTGAGCACCCCTATACCACTGTCCCCCAACCTGCCCCTCCCGCCGCCCCCCAACCTGCCCCTCCCGCCGCCTCCAGTGCCTGCCCACGCCCCTGACAACACCCCAACCACTGAACCTACAAGCCCAGACTTCCCGCTGGTGAAGCCCAGCAGCCTTAACCTGGAGCACCTGAAGCCCTTCCTGGCCTCACTCCTTCACGATGAGGCGACGGAGGCCCAGCCGCAGGTGACTCCGGACTCCCCAGAGTACAAGATTCCTGTCGACCAGTCACCAGAGTACAAGTCCCCCTGTGACTGTTCCGACTGTTACCCAGGTAAGGTTAAATGCCACTTTATCCTCATCCTTGACCGTGGATAAAGAACGGTCGTGATGAACCAGATCACGACTGTTCATGGTCGTGACCTGCGTCATGATGGGACAGGTCCAGCGGATAAAGATGTACCAAGTCGAGCCTGACCTCAGGCTAGGCTCGGGGTTTACAAGAATTCACGGAACCCGCTCCAGGTGTAGGAGAGCTATAGTTACGTCATGAGAATTGAAACCGTATCGACCTGTCTTCACTATGTGGCATACTTCAGGTAAGACGCTTGTCAAGTCGGGTGATCGGGTTGATTGGGGAGTGTTGTACATGCTGCTATGGCGGTGTGTCCACTCACAAGATGAGTGGCGCTGCCCAATACTGTCACTATGGCGGTGTGTCCACTCACAAGATGAGTGGCGCTGCCCAATACTGTCACTATGGCGGTGTGTCCACTCACAAGATGAGTGGCGCTGCCCAATACTGTCACTATGGCGGTGTGTCCACTCACAAGATGAGTGGCGCTGCCCAATACTGTCACTATGGCGGTGTGTCCACTCACAAGATGAGTGGCGCTGCCCAATAAACTCACCCCTCGGGGCAAAATTTAAAAAAATCGGGTTGATCTGCTAGACCTATAAAACCCTCTGTTTTCCCTTCCAAACCCTGCCACAAGCCCCCCACACTCACACTACGTGATCCACACCAGTGACCACAGTGAGGCGACTTCTTGACAACGGTATTATTTCAGTGACGTCACTGACTCGGGGCAGAGAACACACACCCATTGCTTGGTTCCTTCTTGTGGTAATTATTTAGGTCCTTGGGGCCATCTAAATACATTTGGTATAAATATTACGTTGTTTTTCTTAGTGGTCCTGTGTGTATCTAGACTATAACTGATTTTGCACGAAAAGAGGAAAGGTCATATGGCAATGGAATGCCATTATGATGAATCTGTCACGTCCATAAGAGATTATTGTTCATTTAGACTGTTTCCTGGGATTCTCTGAGTATGACTGTAATTACCATTTTTTCCCCATTTTGAGTGCCGTGTATTAACCTCAGGAAGCAAGATGGTATTTGGCACTGGATTTGTGAGGGTTTCTAAGCAGTATTCGGATTTCATTACAGTGTTTAAACGGCTTACGACTTCCATTTGGTGACATAAAAGGACAGTAACTATAGTTAAGATTTTCTATTTTGAGTGTCGGCTCTGCCACCATATCAGTTGTGATGCTTAGCAGCTCAGTGCACATTGAGGGTGTTTAAGATATACAGGCTGACCCCAGCCCGTAGGCCGCGTTTCCTCTCGTATCTAAAACGATTGTGTCCTGGTATCCATATTCCACTCTGATAGCAGTCTACTAACGCTCCATTTGCCTTGTTGAGGAAGCCAGCTATAAAATATAATTTGTTTTGCGTGCTTTGATACTTGAATGTTGCTATCGTATTTGTTGAGTGCTGAGGTTTGTACTTGGTGTTAATATCTGGGGTTTTGGTCGGGGTGTGACAGTGTTCGTCCTGTCTAGCATTTGACCAAGATGGTAGTAGAGCCTTAACATTTCTAGTCATTCTTCTCTTCCTCTTGCTAAAATATATCCCTGGCATGTGGAGTTGTGGCT
>NC_091174.1:10885628-11023128 GCF_040958095.1 Procambarus clarkii
AGGTACCTTAGTATCACACAGCTAGCTCCTAGGCTGTCTCGTATCCCAGCTCCCAGCCTGTCCTCATATCCCAGCTCCCAGCCTGTCCTCATATCCCAGCTCCCAGCCTGTCCTCATATCCCAGCTCCCAGCCTGTCCTCGTATCCCAGCTACCAGCCTGTCCTCATATCCCAGCTCCCAGCCTGTCCTCATATCCCAGCTCCCAGCCTGTCCTCATATCCCAGCTTCCAGCCTGTCCTCATATCCCAGCTCCCAGCCTGTCCTCGTATCCCAGCTCCCAGCCTGTCCTCGTATCCCAGCTCCCAGCCTATCCTCATATCCCACCCAAAGCTACAAAAGCATGTTAGCTACGATCTTTCTCCTCAAATTCACAAAGGTTGCAAAAGATGTGAACGCTACAATTCAGAGTGGATAAGAATAGGAGCTGCCTCGCATGGACCAATAGGCACTTAGAAGTACTTCTAAGAAGGCTTCTTAAGTCTCGCGTCAATCATACTTATAATCTTGTACTCACCCAGAGAGCAGGTTTCCTCAATCTTGCTGATGTTGAAGCAGCTTTCCTTGTTGTGGTAAGCAGACTTGCACCAGGAACAGCTGATGGCCACGATCTCCTTGGAGCCGAAGAGCAGTTTGGACTGGAATCCCTGGAAAGATCGAGTTACCGTTATAACACACTGAAGAAAGAGATTGACAGAGATAAGGTAATTAAATCCCTAGAATGACCGGGGGGGGGATAACAGACAACATCTAGAACGATAGGAATGTTGCAGGCAAGTTGCTGGAAATCACGCCTTACTCCTGGAAAGAAGGGAAAGTGAAGGGTAACTCCTGGAAAGTAGTGAAAGTGAAGGGTAACTCCTGGAAGGAAGTGAAAGTGAAGGGTAACTCCTGGAAGGAAGTGAAAGTGAAGGGTAACTTCTGGAAGGAAGTGAAAGTGAAGGGTAACTCCTGGAAAGTAGTGAAAGTGAAGGGTAACTCCTAGAAAGTAGTGAAAGTGAAGTATAACTCCTGGAAAGTAGTGAAAGTTAAGGGTAACTCCTAGAAAATAGTGAAAGTGAAGGGTAACTCCTGGAAAGTAGTGAAAGTGAAGGGTAACTCCTGGAAAGTAGTGAAAGTGAAGGGTAACTCCTGGAAAGTAGTGAAAGTGAAGGGTAACTCCTGGAAAGTAGTGAAAGTGAAGGGTAACTCCTGGAAAGTAGTGAAAGTGAAGGGTAACTCCTGGAAAGTAGTGAAAGTGAAGTATAACTCCTGGAAAGTAGTGAAAGTGAAGGGTAACTCCTGGAAAGTAGTGAAAGTGAAGTATAACTCCTGGAAAGTAGTGAAAGTGAAGGGTAACTCCTGGAAAGTAGTGAAAGTGAAGGGTAACTCCTGGAAAGTAGTGAAAGTGAAGGGTAACTCCTGGAAAGTAGTGAAAGTGAAGGGTAACTCCTGGAAAGTAGTGAAAGTGAAGGGTAACTCCTGGAAAGTAGTGAAAGTGAAGGGTAACTCCAAGCAAAAAAGTGAAAACCACATGAACAATTATAGGATAGTTGCAATCTTTTAAAACCCGATGTGATTTTTCTAGATGGAAAAAAAAACAGAAACAAAAATTGCATGAAAATCCTGTAATGCCAAAATATTCTTAGAAGCGAACCACACTGCATGTGGTCTAACGAGGCGGGAATATTCCTCTTACTGCATCAAGGAATCATCACGGCGCTGCACTTGGAAAGAATTCCATAATTACGGAAAAATTGACAGCGAAACCATTAAGGGAATGTTATGCTAATTCAGCGCAATTTCCATCAAACAAGAAGCGTGTGCAACTGTGTAGCATCAAATACGATATCTAAAAGTATTACACAGCACCTAAGTTGCCATTAAAGTTTCAGCATCAAAGTTACAGAATTCAGTTCCGGTTGCACACACACACACCAACATAAATTATTTAAAATAAAACGAACCAAACAAACGCTATTCAGTTCCGTTCTTGTACGACACCTCTACGACACTTTTAAGACACCTGTACGACACCTGTAAGACACTTCCAGACGTCATTTTGCATTTGATGACGTTGCCTGGGGGCGAAACCTTCCTCCTAGTCTGCTGTAAGTCTGCTGTAAGCAGACATAATACCCTTTTCCCAGCTTACTAGAAGGGGCAATAAGTATAACAGTTACCAAAGCAAACTGCCTTTAAAAAATCCGATATCACCCCAAAACAGACTCGTCCGTCTGGGCATAAGAGCCATCAGGTGCCCCTGGGAGAGTAGTAAAGATGCCCGTAAGACGTAGAAATCCCTATCGAGAGTCTGACTCGAGAAGACAATGTCCTGTAACCTGACATGATATGGCTAGGGGTTAAGGGAATGGTGTGGTGGTTGTGGTGAGAGAATGGTGGTAGGAGGTAGAGTGGTGGTGGTGGTGGTAGTGGTTCAAGGAAGCAGCGGCGGGTCCTGTTGCAGGAGACAAAAGCCAGCTGCGGTAACCAGCAGGTGTGTGTGTGTGTACCATTTGGTCGATTTTCCAAGCCTGTTGTTCGACAACTGTCCCTCGAGCCTTTGGAAAAAAGTTTTGGCGCGGGTTTGTTTTATTGTGTTTTGGACACTGGAGGGTTGGCGGGGCGGGGCCAGAGGCGGCGTTTGGGAGTGCAATCTACATTTATTGTAGTGTATTAGGGGGGCCTTTAACAATTAGTTGGTGATGGAAATGTTCCTAGTTAGAGGAAACTCACTCACTCACTCACTCACTCACTCACTCACTCACTCACTCACTCACTCACTCACTTACTCACTCATCCCCTAGCACCACAACCCTCTTGTCTCCACCCTCTCCCTCGCTCCACAACACAATCCTCAAGTCATACCAACTACACCAAACCATTAATAGAGTAACAAGAAATTTCCAGGTCCTCGGGATTGTGTCCCGGGGGAAGAGAGAGAGAGAGAGAGAGAGAGAGAGAGAGAGAGAGAGAGAGAGAGAGAGAGAGAGAGAGAGAGAGAGAGAGAGAGAGAGAGAGAGAGAGAGAGATATGAAGGTAAGGAGAGAGGAAACTAGAGGACGGAGAGGAAGAAGGCAAAGCAATAAAGGTAAGAAAGTAAATATAGGGAAAGAAAGGGGAAAGGGAGGGATGGAAGGATTAGTCCCGTTCCGTGTCTCATTGTTATTCCTTAAAACAACACAGTTTGCGGGATGCGGATCACAACAATGTCCTATACCACGACCTGACAGTTGGAAGACGCACCACGCTGCTACATAAACATACATATACATAGATATACATACATACATGCTACTTGTCACCGACAAAAATGATGGTCATACAGGGGCAGGAGCAACCAGATATCCGCGCAAATCTACGGTGCCAGCCCGCCCGAATTCAAGTACTGCCGAAGATCGTCCAACGACTGAAAATATTGCGGACTGAGAGATTCATCTCTCATCTCTCCACTCGCTAAGACCACTAACCCACTCTCCCATGACGAGCTTAATAGTAGCCCATGCATCTGGCGAGTCCAGAGAGTCTGACTGATCAAGAGAGCCGGGTCCATCTCTGCCGTGGCCAAGAGGAGCCCCTGTGGGCGGAGGCGTCACCGAACTCCCAGATCTCTGGGAGCACAGTTACAAGGCTGTGTGTGTTTATAAGGTGCAAGATGACGGCGGATCTCATGTCTGAATCAGTTTGATGGATGTAATGAGTGTTTTCACTAATGAATGAGGTATGAATATTTTTTTAATTAATCTGATAAGGTGTGTTATATTTACCACGAGTGTTCCAGCCAGGCACGGAGGAACCGAACACAGAAGAGAACTATCAAGGAGGAAAGCGCCAAGCCATTACGACTATATAGCACCTTGAAGGGGTCAGGATAAGGATTTGGGATGGGGGGAGGGAATTTCTCATTTTTGACTCATAGTTTGACTGAGAAACTACACGAGTGCTGTCAATGAGGCTGGCAAGTATAAGCCGCGAATTCCGCGAAATCATTTGCTTCTCGGGATTTAAGAGATAATAACGGAGGTTCACTGTATGTGTAGGTGGCGTACAGTACATCGTTATTATTGGGACATTATAACTGCAGTAGCGTATGCTTAATTTTGGTGTATTTACATGCTCTAAAAACATGTAGATCTCTTGTGTACAACGTATGTATTATCTCTGTGTTCACATTGTCGGGCTTTGATGAATGATGAACGAATTCAGATATGTAATCATCACTGAAAATTACCATAGATATGAAGGATACTAAATTATTGACGAAATTGAGGGGGCGAGAGAGAGAAGAAATCTGCTTCGGAGAATAATTGAAGTTGAATTAGTATTATTAAGATATAAAGATTATTATACCATGTTTAAAGATGACCTCAATTATCATTCAACTTCCACTCTTTCCGAATTTTGTTTTCCACCCTCCCTCTCTCTCACCCCCTCCCTCTCTCCCTCTCACCCTCTCCCTCTCTCTCTCACCCCCCTCCCTCCCTCTCTCTCACCCCCTCCCTCTTTCTCACTCCCCTCCCTGTCTCTCTCTCACCCCCTCCCTTTCTCTCACCCCCTCCCTCCCTCTCTCTCACCCCCTCCCTCTCTCTCACCCTCTCCATCTTTCACCCCCTCCCTCTCTCACCCATTACACCCTCCTCCCGGGCTCTCCTCTTCCTCAATCTCTCCTCCTCTTTCAACCCCCCCCCCCCCACCCTCTTCCTCTTTTTCAACACTCCCCCCATCCCATCTACAATCCGAGTCCTCTTTCCGTCCTGTCATCTACAACCTCTTCCCCTTACAACAATCCCTAACCCCCCCCCCTCCCCTATAACTATCCCGCATCCTTTTACAACACTTCCCCTTCCCTTACCTAGCATCCATCCACTATCCCTGCAATTCACCTACCCATCCCACTGCCCCTTTCCCATTTCCCCTCCCATTACCCCGGGACCCCCCCTCCCCCCTTCCCTTGAGAATAGCACTTATACCATTGTCTTGAAATATTCATCAGACGTCAATAAGGGTCTAGTTCAGCTTGGGGAAATACTGCACTTGTCACGAGCGGCGGCCATCATTAGAACGCCGTGGGGGTGTGGGCGTTGTGTGTGTGGGAGTGTCGTGGGAGGAGAGAGGCGTGGGAGTGTGGGGGGGGGGGGGGTGTAAGAGAGGGAGAGGGTTTATGTGGGAGAATTATACAAGAGTGGTATGGCCAAGAGGGAGGCCCTAGGGAGCCGGTCGGCCGAGCGGACAGCACGCTGGACTTGTGATCCTGTGGTCCTGGGTTCGATCCCAGGCGCCGGCGAGAAACAATGGGCAGAGTTTCTTTCACCCTATGCCCCTGTTATCTAGCAGTAAAATAGGTACCTGGGTGTTAGTCAGCTGTCACGGGCTGCTTCCTGGGGGTGGAGGCCTGGTCGAGGACCGGGCCGCGGGGACACTAAAGCCCCGAAATCATCTCAAGATAACCTCAAGATGAGGGGACGCATGATCGTGAAGATAAATGTATAAAAATATAATTAAAAATTCTAAGAAGGCTCCGGATCCGGGTGTTTGGGAGAGCGGGCCGTCCGCTTGTCTAACCCGTCCTCTTATACACTACGTCGCTTTTCGATCGTATGCGCTACGGCCAGATATCAACGTAATTCAAAATGGAAATTTATTTTCCAATAAAATTTTGGATTTTTTTGTTGACCAGACCACACACTAGAAGGTGAAGGGACGACGACGTTTCGGTGCGTCCTGGACCATTCTCAAGTCGATTGTGAATGGTCCAGGACGGACCGAAACGTCGTCGTCCCTTCATCTTCTAGTGTGTGGTCTGGTCAACATACTTTAGCCACGTTATTGTGTCTCATCGCCTGCCTTTGGATTTTTTTGTTTTCCAAAACAGCAAGTTAAGGGTCCTCTGGTAGGTTAGGAGGGCAGGAAGTTCTCCAAAGGTTTCAAAACGTCTTGGAAACCGTTAATTGAAAGTTTCCTCTCCTAACCTAACAGCTTAAGCCAGAGAACCCAAAACAGAAAACGGGACAGTACGTCACTTTCGTGAGCCGATTTTGTTTTAAATTACGTCGACTTTTTTAACCTGAGTGCGCGTACGAGCCAAAAGCGGCGTAATTTGTAAGGGGACGGGTTGCACAAGCGGCCTCAGCGAGAGCACAGCGCACTTTTTTGCGCACTTTTTTTCTGCGCAAAACTGTGGGAAAAAATTGCGTATATTTTTTGTTCTGGTGATGCTCACAGAGACGCAGTGGTGCCATCCCTTCCTCGACCAGGCCTACCACCAGATGCCATCCCCCCCACGACCAGGCCTACCACCAGATGCCATCCCCCCCACGACCAGGCCTACCACCAGATGCCATCTCTCCCACGACCAGGCCTACCACCAGATGCCATCTCTTCCACGACCAGGCCTACCACCAGATGCCATCTCTCCCACGACCAGGCCTACCACCAGATGCCATCCCCCCCACGACCAGGCCTACCACCAGATGCCATCTCTCCCACGACCAGGCCTACCACCAGATGCCATCCCCCCCACGACCAGGCCTACCACCAGATGCCATCTCTCCCACGACCAGGCCTACCACCAGATGCCATCCCCCCACGACCAGGCCTACCACCAGATGCCATCCCCCCACGACCAGGCCTACCACCAGATGCCATCTCTCCCACGACCAGGCCTACCACCAGATGCCATCTCTCCCACGACCAGGCCTACCACCAGATGCCATCCTCCCCCACGACCAGGCCTACCACCAGATGCCATCCTCCCCCACGACCAGGCCTACCACCAGATGCCATCTCTCCCACGACCAGGCCTACCACCAGATGCCATCCCCCCACGACAAGGCCTAACACCAAATGCCATCCCCCCCACGACTAGGCCTACCACCAGATGCCACCCCCCCCCCCACGACCAGGCCTACCAACAAGACGGGAAAGTGAAGCTTTCTGAGAAACACAGAACTATGATCCGGTTAAAGACGGTCCCAGACTCCAGATATTCATGGCTCAAGGAATAATTCAACACCTCCAATAGGTCAAAGGTCACGTGGAGGGGTCAGTGTCGGCCGCTGCCATCTCCCTAACATGTTAGAAGTTATTCTAACTGTTTGTAGAGGGGAAGGGGGGGGAGGGGAGGATTTAAATGGAGCAACAAGAGCTCCTAACAATGCCCATCTCCACAATGCCCATCACCACAAACAACTCAATCACCACACACCAAACAAAATCAGCCACTTTAAACACAGACAAGAAGCTGTAAATCACCTCAGATAACGAGGGGCCACGATCACCTACAGCAGTGGGAACTACTATACGCCCGGGAACCATTCATCCAGCTAGTGTAGAGGGGAAGAACAATGTTATTTGACATGTTAAATGCTCAAGGAAGACCCGTTCAGTGCCGCTCATTTTAGGTCGTAGTTTACATGCAAAACCAATTGGGTTTGTTTGGGCACGGGGTTGGTGTTGGGTTGAGGGTCCGTACGAGGGTCATTGAGCTTAGTGACCAAGCTAGAGGTTTATTCTAGTCCTACATATGGTCCAGCGCTATGTTAAGCTTCCAGTGTGTGTATACCTAGAAGCAGGGGGGGGGGTATATCTGTCTCTGTTTATATGTGCCTTCTTGGACACTGTTAGGAATTAGCGGAAATGTTGTTTACACACACACACACACACACAGTGTGTGTGTGTGTGTGTGTGTGTGTGTGTGTGTGTGTGTGTGTGTGTGTGTGTGTGTGGGTGTGTGTGTGTGTGTGTGTGTGTGTGTGTGTGTGTGTGTGTGTGGGTGTGTGTGTGTGTTGTGTGTGTGTGTGTGTGTGGGTGTGTGTGTGTGTGTGGGTGTGTGTGTGTGTGTGTGTGTGTGTGTGTGTGTGTGTGGGTGTGTGTGTGGGTGTGTGTGTGTGTGTGTGTGTGTGTGTGTGTGTGTGTGTGGGTGTGTGTGTGTGTGTGTGTGTGTGTGTGTGTGTGTGTGTGTGTGTGTGTGGGTGTGTGTGTGGGTGTGTGTGTGTGTGTGTGTGTGTGTGTGGGTGTGTGTGTGGGTGTGTGTGTGTGTGTGTGTGTGTGTGTGTGTGTGTGTGTGTGTGTGTGTGTGTGTGTGTGTGTGTGTGTGTGTGTGTGTGTGTGTGTGTGTGTGTGTGTGTGTACTCACCTAATTGTGCTTGTGGGGGGTTGAGCTCTAGCTCTTTGGTCCTGTCTCTCAGCCGTCAATCAACACGGACACTGTGTTTCCACTGTGTGTGTGTGTGTGTGTGTGTGTGTGTGGGTGTGTGTGTGTGTGTGTGTGTGTGTGTGTGTGTTTGTACTCACCTAATTGTGCTTGCGGGGGGTTGAGCTCTGGCTCTTTGGTCCTGTCTCTCAACCGTCAATCAACACGGACACTGTGTTTCCACTGTGTGTGTGTGTGTGTGTGTGTGTGTGTGTGTGTGTGTGTGTGTGTGTGTGTGTGTGTGTGTGTGTGTGTGTGTGAGAACAGTGTTGGGAGCTCCTGAGTAATATAATATATGATAGAAGTGAGGCATGGCGGCCGACCTCGATCCGCCTATGACCGTCCCCCTACACCCACCAGTCACCCTGCAAATTTTGGGAGAGGTTACCTTCAAGCATCTGGCTTTCATCCTTGGACAGATAAGACACAGATATACTTGATGAGATACTCAAGAGGTACCAGGGTCGATCAACTGACCAGCTCTCCCCCTTCCCCCCCCTCTCCCCCCCGCCCCCACACACCCTCCCCCCCACACCTTCCCCTCATCACTGTCCCCTCAGTCTCCCCTCCCTGCCCACACACTCCCTTACCCTGCCAATGTAACCAAAAGGTTGAACCCAAAATGCTAATCTACCATCTGAACATATTTGTTAAAAAATCAATATCTGAATTCTGTCATTATATTAATGGTAAAGTCTATGGATTCGGGGACTAACATTTCACATCAACATACTTTGTAAACGAGGGGCATTGGGGTCATGCCCCCTTCAGGGGGGGGGGGCAATGGCGCTTGTAAACATTCAATGGGAAACATTCAAGAAATGGAATTAGAACAGAAAGCCACACAAAAGCTTTAGACAAATCCAAAAATACTTTTTAACATACATAAAATCGAAAAAAAAACTGTCAGTGTTGTACACAAATTTAATCTAAATGAGTTTTACTTATAAATAAAAAAATAAAAAAAAAATTGTAAATTTATTTAGCGAGTAATATACCAAATGTCTCGATAATACCAACACACTGAACCCTTTTTCTCTTTCAATAAGAAGAAAGAGTAAAGGCCAAGAAAACTAGATACCGTCCCCAGGAATTTCCAAGGCTCCCAGCTCAATTCCTTTCACGTTTCCATGCAAACAAGAAGACTTTTAACAAAAAAATAGCGTTCATTTCCTCGCCATGACGAACGAGAAATGGATTTTTCGCCCCCGGCGTCAGTCCAAATGTCTGCACCGAGGAAATGCACACACTGAGGTCGCCGGAGATGAGTGAGTGAGTGAGTGAGTGAGGGGAGCATAAGTGGTGGGACCCTGAGTGGGGGAGCGTGAGTAGGGGGGAAAGAGTGAGTAGGAAGCTTCATTGAGTGAGAGAAGTACTCACCTAGTTGTGCTTGCGGGGGTTGAGCTCTGGCTCTTTGGTCCCGCCTCTCAACTGTCAATCAACTGGTGTACAGATTCCTGAGCCTACTGGGCTCTATCATATCTACATTTGAAACCGTGTATGGAGTCAGCCTCCACCACATCACTGCCTAATGCATTCCATCTGTTAACTACTCTGACACTGAAAAGGTTCTTTCCAACGTCTCTGTGGCTCATTTGGGTACTCAGTTTCCACCTGTGTCCCTTTGTTCCCGTCCCACCCGTGTTAAACAGTTTATCCTTATCTACCCTGTCAGTTCCTCTGAGAATTTTGTAGGTGGTGATCATGTCTCCCCTTACTCTTCTGTCTTCCAGTGTCGTAAGGTGCATTTCACGCAGCGTTTCCTCGTAACTCATGCCTCTTACCTCTGGGACTAGCCTAGTGGCATACCTCTGAACTTTTTCCAGCTTCGTCTTGTGCTTGACAAGGTACGGGCTCCATGCTGGGGCTGCATACTCCAGGATTGGTCTTACATATGTGGTATACAAGGTTCTGAATGATTCCTTACATAGGTTCCTGAAGGCTGTTCTGATGTTAGCCAGCCTCGCATACGCCGCCGATGTCATTCTTTATATGTGGGCTTCTGGAGACAGGTTTGGTGTGATATCAACTCCTAGATCTTTCTCTCTGTCCATTTCATGAAGGATTTCATTTCCCATTCTGTAACCTGTGTCTGGCCTCCTGTTTCCACCGCCTAGTTTCATTACCTTACATTTACTCGGGTTGAACTTTAGTAACCATTTGTTGGACCATTCATTCAGTTTGTCTAGGTCATCTTGTAGTCTCATACTATCTTCCTCTGTCTTAATCCTCCTCATAACCTTTGCATCATCAGCAAACATTGAGAGAACCGAGTCTATACCCTCTGGGAGATCATTTACATATATCAGAAACAGTATAGGTCCAAGGACTGAACCCTACAGGACTCCACTGGTGACGCCTCGCCAATCTCACGCCTCACAGTGACTCGCTGTCTTCTGTTGCTTAGGTACTCCCTTATCCAGTGGAGTACCTTCCCTTTCACTCCTGCCTGCATCTCCAGCTTGAGCACTAGTTTCTTATCTGGTACTGAGTCAAAGGCTTTCTGGCAATCCAAAAATATGCATTCTGCTTAGCCCTTTCTATCTTGCCTGATTTGTGTTGCCTGGTCATAGAATTCAATTAATCCTGTGAGGCCGGACTTGCCATCCCTGAACCCATGCTGATGTTGTCTTACAAAGTTCTTTTGCTCCAGATGTTCCACTAGTTTTTTCCGCACAATCTTCTCCATCAACTTGCATGGGTTGCTTGGGTCGAAGTGTGATTGATTGAGGGAAAAGAAAGTGAATGAGTGAAGGGAGAGGGAATGAGGGAAGGGAGATGGAAAGGAGAGTGAATAAGAGAGTGAATGGAGAGTGAATAAGAGAGAGAGGGAAGGAAGAGTGAATAAGAGAGGGAATAAGAGAGGGAAGGAAGCGTGAATAGAAAGAGGGAAGGGAGGGAAGGAAGAGTGAATAAAAGAGGGAAGGGAGAGTGAATAAGAGAGGGAAGAGAGTGACTGAGGAGCAGAGGAGGAAGAATTTCCCCTTCATTACAATCCCACAGGAAGACATGGAGCCAGATCTCTGGCTGGGGTCAGAGACCAGGGTCTAATGACGACCCTGGGGGTCGTCATTACCCCTGGGGGTCGTCATTACCCCTGGGGGTCGTCATTACCCCTGGGGGTCGTCATTACCTCTGGGGGTCGTCATTACCCCTGGGGTCGTCATTACCCCTGGGGTCGTCATTACCCCTGGGGGTCGTCATTACCTCTGGGGGTCGTCATTACCCCTGGGGTCGTCATTACCCCTGGGGTCATTACCCCTGGGGTCGTCATTACCCCTGGGGGTCGTCATTACCCCTGGCGGTCGTCATTACCCCTGGGGTCGTCATTACCCCTGGGGGTCGTCATTACCCCTGGGGGTCGTCATTACCCCTGGGGTCGTCGCCAATTCAATTATCTTCTTACTCAGCCCATAAGAAATTGACTCCTCTTGCCCTCCTCCACCAACAGCATAACTAACTCCAGTGTCTGGCCTATGGAACTACGGCCATCCGAAATTCCAATGGGTTTCGAACCCGGGTCCTTGGATTCACTCACTCACACTCGATTCCTTACCACAGATCAATCACGGTATTGAAACTTCTTCGTGCAAAGTTCCCTAAGTTTGGCTACTGGACTCAAAGTTCGTCAATAATGCTGTTTTAACTTAAAAAATTGAGTTCCATTTTAATGCGATCAGACGTAACTTGTTGACAAGTTCGTGGGAATAATTTTGGAACATTCGCCTGAGAGAATATCTTCTCGAAGTTACAGGAGTAAAATAAACGCTTCAAAACAATTGGTTTTGGGTTCAATATGTCCTATAATGGGTACGCATTAGGCTATCAGCTTTGAAAAGAAGATTAAATGAATTTTCGGCCATACATCTAAAGGTCTGAAAAGCTTTAGTCGAATTTTGGGAGCAATAACTTGAAAAATTCTGACTCTGGTGCCTTTGATAATTTGTTGAACGTTAGATCGTGGGTCCAAAGACTCAAGAAATCTCAGTCGACGGTCAATTACCCGGAGAAATGTATAGTGGGCATGCGGGAACCCACCAATTAGAAAGAGAGAGAGAGAGAGAGAGATAGTGTGGTAATGGGGGAGATGTGGAAGGGGGGGGGGGAAGAAGACTTACCTCTCTCTCTCTCTCTCCTTCCCTCCATCTGTCTCTCGCACTATCCTCCTTTCCATCCTTCTCCCCTCTCCTCTACCATATTTCTTTTCCCTTTCCCTTCTCATCTTAACGCCCCGTCTAAAGTCCCCACATTTTCTCTACTTCCCTAAGCCTCCCTCGGGATACGAACGGATGCTGCAGACTGCTCTTGACTCTCCTAAGGGCACGCCCCCCAGGGCACGCCCCCCAGGGCACGCCCCCCAGGGCACGCCCCCTAGGGCACGCCCCCAGGGTGTCCAAAGCACTCTACTGCCCCACGCTGAGTAAGTCAACGTCTCAAGGCATAGTGTGGTATGCCCCCTTGTGCTAACACACTTTAATTTAAAGATTAAATAAAGAGTCTCCACGCATACTGTGAGTGGTTCCCAAGGCACTACTAGATCTGTCCTGAATATTCAAGTCAATGTGAATATTTAAAGAGCCATAGGCAGCCTACAGTAAGTTAAATTAAATAAACTCTCTTGTCAAAGTTGTTTATATATATATATATATATATATATATATATATATATATATATATATATATATATATATATATATATATATATATATATATATATATATCCTCGGTGTGAGGCGGAAGCTCTTCCACTGAACAATCGGGAGCCCCCAAATAGACTATATAATCCTATATAACTATGCACATATATAGATTTTCACATATACAATGTTATTACTATTGAATACGGCAAAGTGGTTTTAAATCAATGATTCTAGCATGAAATGTCTCTATATTCCTAATGATTTGCTGCACTTAAGAAGATAAGGGGACCAAACTACCTCCGCACCATTAATTAATTATGACCTGATGCTAACAGATGCATGGCATTGATGCCCCTATGCCCACCAACCTGGCTAATGATGCCCCACAATAAGGGACACTCTCACAAGGACTTAAATGACACTCAAGTGATACTGTAAACCTTCCCTGAAGCACCTCACGATTGTATCATTATCTTCCTATCACATAAGATACAATCTAATAATATAATCCAAGTGAATGTTATTAGTGTGGCCATTGGGGATTGCATCTTGCAAGAAAGTATGGTGGATGAGGAAAGCGTTGCAACCTGCAATCCCTACCATGCAAAGTTGGTTATGATTCGTTGCTTAAAAGAACGAGACACCTGAAAAGACGGGGCCCGCGAGCTACAATTCAACCCATGCCAAAGTACCAGCAGAAAACCAAAAACACCTTCAAGGCGATATATTCAAGCAAGGTGTCGCTGATCCCCCTTGCAAGCATTTCAATACCATTTCGATATTACTCTTAATATTCTTAAAAAATGCAATTCCCCCTTTCCTGTCCCTTACGTATGTTGTATAATGAGGACATATATACACGGGGAGAGAGCACGAGGCAGGGGGAAGTGAGCCAGCTGTGTTACAGGTGTGGGGCAGGTGTGGGGCTGTTGTCAGTAGAGTGGTAGTGGGGGGTATTGATGGGTGGTGTGTGTGTGTGTGTGTGGGGGGGGGGGGCGGTGTGTGTGTGTGTGTGTGTGTGTGTGTGTGTGTGTGTGTGTGTGTGTGTGTGTGTGTGTGTGTGTGTGTGTGTGTGTGTGTATGTGTGTGTGTGGGGGTGGGTGGTGTGTGTGTGTGTGTGTGTGTGTGTGTGTGTGTGTGTGTGTGTGTGTGTGTGTGTGTGTGTGTGTGTGTGTGTGTGTGTGTGTGTGTGGGTCGCGTGTGTGTGTGTGTGTGTGTGTGTGTGTGTGTGTGTGTGTGTGTGTGTGTGTGTGTGTGTGTGTGTGAAAGACAGAGAGAAAAGGGGGGAAAGGGAAAGGAGTTAATGTTGATGAGATTATGAGATTGTGTGATGGTGTTTTGTGGGAAAGAGTACAATGGTGGGATGGGGTTTTGGTGAGTGGGAGGGAGTCAGAGTTGCAGTACAGGAGAGTGCTTTCATACTAAATATGTATTATCATACATACATATTATATGATGTATCCGGCTGCGCCCAGGTCTCTCCCCATTCCACTACCAGATCTTCTCTCATCTATCTCTATCCCTCCCCCCCCCCACCCTTCACGTTCCTTGTCCCACAACTTTCACCCTTCTTCTCCTAATCACCCCCTCTCTCCAAACATCCACCTCCTTTCCTTCCCCTTCCATTGTACAAAGCTCCAGGTACCTCATACTGGCAGGTCTGAAGGGTGTATAATGACCTGAATTGAGTATAATGACTGCATATTGAATAATGAAGTGTGAGAGAGATCACAACCCGGCGAGGTAAACATCAAAACTCTACGGAAAACGCAATCCTTGAGTTTTTCATCTACCGATGCCGAAATTTCTTAAAAGTGTGGCACCGGGGCCGACCCCTGACTGGTCTAGAACCGCCTGTTTCACAGACAACAGACATTTTCCTTTATATAGCTTAGGCTTTATGCTTAAATGTTGTATTATATCTAATAATTACGTTTCCTGTCCGACGCAGGGAGGAAAGAGAAGGGCGCAGAGGATGGAGGGAAGATGAGGCAAGGGAAGAGGGAAGGAATGGAAGGGGAAGGCAGAGAAGGGAAGGGTAACCAAGGGGAACCGAGAGGGAGTCTGGGCGCTAGGTAAGGGGGTGGGAAGGAGATAATTCACTTACCTACCAAATAATTCAATAAATCTGAAACTCATCTTTGAAATAACCGTTATGAAGCCTGGCCAGGTGCAAGAGGGAGGGAGGAATGAGAAGGAAAGAGCGCCGCCCACGCCCCCACCACGCTCACACCACACCCACACCACGCCCACACACCAGACCCACATATCAGACATGCACGAGCAAGACCACCTGGAAATCCACCCGCATGCCACCTTACTGGTTAATGTATGCACCAACCACCTGATTGGTGGAGCCTCCACCCAGGTAAACACCTCACTTTCACACACACACACACACACCCTTCCTCACACACACACACACACACACCTTTCACACACACTCCTTCTTCCGTCTTACAAATATCCTACACTCCTTTCCTTAAACCCTCGTCCTTAAACTAAACCCTTTCCTTAAACCCTAAAAAAGCCTCACACCCTCATTAAAACCCCTTTCATTAGCCCCCCCCTCCTCACAAACACCCACCACACACACACACTCACACACACACACACACACACACACACACACACACACACACACACACACATACACACACACACACACACACACACACACACACACACACACACACACACACATACACACACACACACACACACACACACACACACACACACACACACACACACACAAAAGCACGCACCCACGACCAAATCAGCAAGTTGAAAGCTGGACTCATCAAGTATTCATCAAGGTATCGTCCTCTGACAGAGAGCAATAACCCCGACCAACACTTCCACTACCAGCAAGCATTAAGGTGACGCCACTCAATATTCCCCCCCGCCTTCACACAAGCCAATTCTCAGGCATAAACAAGTCTTAAAAGCCAAAACCAAATGAGTTAATGATAAGAAATCATTTTAAAAGTTACATGTGCCTAATTTGCATAAAAGGAAAATATGAATTGGACATATCAAGGCAAATATTTGTGTAAATAATTACAATATTTATATTTCTACTTAAAATTATTTTCGGAAAGTGCGTCACTTATTTTTTTTGGTTTGGCTTCGGAATTCAGTAAATTTTGGAAATCAGCAAATTTGCAAAATCGTGTTTTTAGGCCATTGTGTGTGTGTGTACACGTTTGTTAAGGCCATTGTGTGCGTGTGTACACGTTTGTTAAGGCCATTGTGTGCGTGTGTACACGTTTGTTAAAGCCATTGTGTGTGTGTACACGTTTGTTAAAGCCATTGTGTGTGTGTGTACATGTTTGTTAAAGCCATTGTGTATGTGTGTACACGTTTGTTAAAGCCATTGTGTGTGTGTGTACACGTTCTTTAAGGCCATTGTGTGCGTGTGTACACGTTTTTAAGGCCATTGTGTGTGTACACGTTTTTAAGGCCATTGTGTGTGCGTGTGTACACGTTTTTAAGGCCATTGTGTGTGTGTGTGTGTACACGTTTTTTAAGGCCATTGTGTGTGTGTGTGTACACACGCTTTTTAAGGCCATTGTGTGTGTGTGTGTACACACGCTTTTTAAGGCCATTGTGGGTGTGTACACGTTTTTTAAGGCCATTGTGTGTGTGTACACACGCTTTTTAAGGCCATTGTATGTGTGTACACACGCTTTTTAAGGCCATTGTGTGTGTGTACACGTTTTTTAAAGGCCATTGTGTGTGTATGTACGTGCTTTAAGGTCAGTATGTGTAGGTTGTCCACACCACACACTAGAAAATGAAGGAACGACGACGTTTCGGTCCGTCTTGGACCATTCTCAAGTCGACTGTGATGATGGAAAGACAAGAAGGCGATGAATAGACAGAGGAGTGGTGAGGAGAAGAAAATCTTAACAGGTAGGGAAGGTTAGGTTAGGTTAGGTTATAAAAAGGAAAGTACGAAATACCGAAGGCCCATATGAGGCAGCTTCTATTTATACCACCGTGTACGGGTGTAGTACGGTGTTCGGGGGACCTCGAGGATACTGTGAGGGTACTCACTGACCACCCCTGTGTACCGTAAGTATAGTGAAGGTGGGGGGTGATCAGTCACTATACTGCTGCTGGTGATCCTTGGCAGAAGTGGTAACCTGTATTGACTCAACCCATCCCATCTGTCCATTCTCCCAAAACCCCACCCAAACCCACTCACCCACTCACTCACTCACTCACTCACTCACCCACTCACTCACTCACTCACTCACTCACTCACTCACTCACTCACTCACTCACTCACTCACTCACTCACCCACTCACTCACTCACCCACTCACTCACCCACCCACTCACTCACTCACCCACTCACTCACTCACCCACTCACTCACTCACCCACTCACTCACTCACTCACTCACTCACTCACTCACTCACCCACTCACTCACTCACCCACTCACTCACTCACCCACTCACTCACTCACTCACTCACTCACTCACCCACTCACTCACTCACTCACTCACTCACTCACTCACTCACTCACTCACTCACTCACCCACTTACTCACTCACCCACTCACTCACCCACTCACTCACTCACTCACTCACCCACTCACTCACTCACTCACTCACTCACTCACTCACTCACTCACTCACTCACTCACTCACTCACCCACTTACTCACCCACTCACTCACCCACTCACTCACCCACTCACTCACCCACTCACTCACTCAAACCCATTCATCAACCCCTCCTCCCCTTCCCTCCCTCTCTCTCCGTATCAATGTATTTGTTCTCGCGACTCGCTCAAACACGCCCAAGTCGCTCTGTAAAGCGGGGGTCTCTTTCTCTACCTCCCCTCTTCTGCCTTCTTCTTTCCCTCTCCTTCCTTTCTTCTACATTCCTTCCATCCTCGCCCCTTCCGTTTTTCTTCCCCCATACACCTTCTCTCTCTCTCTCTCTCTCTCTCTCTCTCTCTCTCTCTCTCTCTCTCTCTCTCTCTCTCTCTCTCTCTCTCTCCTGCCCCACCCCTTTCCCTTCTCTCTCACTCCCCAGCCGCATCCCTTTCCCTTCCCTCACTCTACAACCCCACCCCTTTCCCTTCTCTCTGTCTGTCTCTCTCTCTCTCTCTCTCTCTCTCTCTCTCTCTCTCTCTCTCTCTCTCTCTCTCTCTCTCTCTCTCTCTCTCTCTCCTGCCCCACCCCTTTCCCTTCTCTCTCTCTCTCTCTCTCTCTCCAGCCCCATCCCTTTCCCTTCTCTCACTCCCCAGTCCCACCCCTTTCCCTTCTCTCTCTCTCCCCAGTCCCACCCCTTTCCCTTCTCTCTCTCTCCCCAGTCCCACCCCTTTCCCTTCTCTCACTCCCTTTCCCAGCGTAGTGTGAGAGGGCCAACTCTACCCTCCACATCACTGCGCGGTGATAAAGGTGGACCCGCTGGCTTATCTGTTCAATGACCCAACCGTCAATAAAAAGATAAGCATAAACAAACAAATTAACAACTACAATCATCACAAATGCAAGCGCAAATGCAAAAAACAAGAACATTATTGTAATTGAAGTCCTAATCCTCCCCCTCCCCCCCCCCTTCCCCCCCCCCTCGTTTCAATATATCTCCCTCTCGTTCAATGACCCCCCCCCCGTCACCAGCCTCATTAATAGTGAACTATCGGCGTCCTCACATGTCACTCCCTCACACCCGCGAACCTCACAATCACCTCACATGTCACACTCACACTATACACTTCACACTCCCAAGCATCACAAAGCACTCAAACTGCCTTCAAAAAATGACCTGAGAAATAAGTACCAGGAGGAGATCCCGGATGCCAGCAGTAATCCGCCTCTCCCTCTCTTTCCCCCCCCCCTCCTCTCCCATTCTCTCTCCCTCTCCCCTCCCTCTCTCTCTCTCTCTCTCTCTCTTTCTCTCACCCCTCCCCCTACCCCCCCCCTCTAGCCGTCACAACAGGTGAAGTAAGGCGATCACAACGAGATAAACCTTGCTAAAAATAGTCGTTCTATACCTCCCCCACCCCTGAGAGCCCCCCACCGCCCCTCAGAGCCCCCCACCGCCCCCCACCGCCCCTGAGAGCCCTCCACTGCCCCTGAGAGCCCCCCACCGCCCCTGAGAGCCCCCCACCGCCCCTGAGAGCCCTCCACTGCCCCTGAGAGCCCCCTACTAGCCCTGAGAGCCCCCCACCGCCCCTGAGAGCCCCCCACCGCCCCTGAGAGCCCTCCACTGCCCCTGAGAGCCCTCCACCGCCCCTGAGAGACCCCCCACCGCCCCTGAGAGCCCCCACTACCCCTGAGAGCCCCCCTCCCATCACCCCTGAGAGCCCTCGACCGCCCCTGAGAGCCCCCCACCGCTCATGAGAGCCCCCCATCACCCCTAAGAGCTCCCCACCACCCCCAAAGAACCCCCCCCACCACCCCTGAGAGCCCCCACTACCCCTAAGAGCCCCCCAACACCCCTGAGAGCCCCCCACTGCCCCTAAGAGCCCCACACCACCCCTAAGAGCCCTCCACCACCCCTAAGAGCCCCCCCACCACCCTTGAGAGCCCCCCACCACCCCTAAGAGCCCTCTACCACCCCTATGAGCCCCCCACCACCCTTGAGAGCCCCCACTACCCCTGAGAGCCCCCCACCACCCCTAAGAGCCCCGCACCACCCCTAAGAGCCCCCCCCCACCCCTCAGGCACTGGGGGTAGGGGAGGGGGTGACGGTCATCAGTCATCAACACTCTTAAACTATAAACAATTCGATCATTACATGTGACTCCTATCTATTAACGCGTATAATCCAACGATAACCCAGAGACAGTGAGCGAGGTGGGGGGGAGGTGGGGGGGGGGTGTTGACACACTCCTCACTGTAAAGTGAACCCTCCCCCCTCCCCCCCAACCCCAGGACGCCCCTCCCCCCACCCCAACCCCAGGACGCCGCCCCCCCACCACCAACTAAAAATAGACCCAGGTCGACAAGGACGAAGGGATCCTGTATATATATATATATATTTTTTGAGCCATGACCTATACCAACACCGGCGTAACGTTGTAAGGGAAAAAAAAATAACGTCGTGGTTCCGTTATTAAGCCATAACAAAACCCGTAAAGTTTTTGATGTAATCTAAATTAACATATATATATATATATATATATATATATATATATATATATATATATATATATATATATATATATATATATATATGCGTTACAGGCATGAGTCTAAACGCATTATTCTGCGCCCTGTATAAAAAGTTAGGGATTTTTAAGGGGAGGGAAATATCAAGGGGGGTGGGGGGGGAGTGTCAAGCCATTACGGCTATATAACACTGGGAAGGGGGTCAGGATGAGGATTTGGGATTGGAGAGGCGACAGGAATGGTGCCCAACCACTTGTGGACGGTCGGGGGATTGAACGCCGACCTGCATGAAGCGAGACCGTCGCTCTACTGTTCAGCCCAAGAGGCTGGATTTTTTAGTTTAGGTAATTATCAGGATAAGGCGCTAAGCCATTACCACTATATAGAACAGATTGTATGACGATGAAACATACAATCTTTAGTATGATGAAACAGGTGTTATGTTCTGGCTTGATGGGAGGTTATCTTGAGGTTATCTTGAGATGATTTCGGGGCTTTAGTGTCCCCGCGGCCCGGTCCTCGACCAGGACTCCACCCCCAGGAAGCAGCCCGTGACAGCTGACTAACACCCAGGTACTTATTTTACTGCTAGGTAACAGGGGCATGGGGTGAAAGAAACTCTGCCCATTGTTTCTCGCCGGTGCCCGGGATCGAACCCGGGACCACAGGATCACAAGTACAGCGTGCTGTCCGCTCGGCCGACCGGCTCGTCTTAATCAAAACACGGTTCTGCATTCCATTCCGTCGCTC
Organism: Procambarus clarkii; assembly: GCF_040958095.1. Taxonomy (NCBI): domain Eukaryota; kingdom Metazoa; phylum Arthropoda; class Malacostraca; order Decapoda; family Cambaridae; genus Procambarus; species Procambarus clarkii. The sequence goes on from NC_091174.1 coordinate 10,906,320, forward strand.
TACCGTCCAGCCCAAGCGGTTGGGCTGGACGGTAGAGCGACGGTCTCGCTTCATGCAGGTCGGCGTTCAATCCCCGACTGTCCACAAGTGGTTGGCCACCATTCCTATCCCTCCTTCCCATCCCAAATCCTCATCCTGATCCCTTCCCAGTGGTATATAGTCGTAATGACTTGGCTCATTCCCATGATAATTCCCTCCCTTCCTTTACCTAAAGGCTGGCAGACAGTGCTGGCATTTGCTGTTTCCAAAGAATGAATGATTGGGATTATGAGATTTGGACAAATTTTCTCCTTCACGTTGCTTCGGCCAATCCGGATATTTGCAAGTGTCACAGCATTAGATCATTGTAAGTCACCCACAAGGAAGAAGAAATTAAAATTTAAACCGTAAAAGCAGAATACAAATATACCAAAAATTAACATTAAACTACAACAGATTACCAAAGCACATCTCCTGCCGCACAGATAATAACCAGAGATAATCTTCAAATACATGAACGAAATGCATTTCATCTACACTGGGAGGGGAGGGAGAGAGAGAGAGAGAGAGAGAGAGAGAGAGAGAGAGAGAGAGAGAGAGAGAGAGAGAGAGAGAGAGAGAGAGAGAGAGAGAGAGACAGAGAGAGAGACAGAGAGAGAGACAGAGAGAGAGACAGAGAGAGACAGAGAGAGACAGAGAGAGACAGAGAGACAGAGAGAGAGAGAGAGAGAGAGAGAGAGAGAGAGAGAGAGAGAGAGAGAGAGGAGAGAGAGAGAGAGAGACAGAGAGAGAGACAGAGAGAGAGACAGAGAGAGAGACAGAGAGAGAGACAGAGAGAGAGACAGAGAGAGAGACAGAGAGAGAGAGAGAGAGAGAGAGAGAGAGAGAGAGAGAGAGAGAGAGAGACAGAGAGAGAGACAGAGAGAGAGACAGAGAGAGAGAGAGAGAGAGAGAGAGAGAGAGAGAGAGAGAGACAGAGAGAGAGACAGAGAGAGAGACAGAGAGAGAGACAGAGAGAGAGACAGAGAGAGAGAGAGAGAGAGAGAGAGAGAGAGAGAGAGAGAGAGAGAGAGAGAGAGAGAGAGAGAGAGAGAGAGAGAGAGAGAGAGAGAGAGACAGAGAGAGAGAGACAGAGAGAGAGACAGAGAGAGAGACAGAGAGAGAGACAGAGAGAGAGAACAATGGTTGAGAAGATGGTGTATGATGTCTATATCAAGTGAATGGTACCCCCCTGAGGACGACCTCTTAATGGAGTGTATGACAGGTGTAAATACACCGTGTTTCCATTAGTCACAACGCCATGTAAACAAAAAACAGCTGATCCCTATAATATGACGAGACTTACCGTGAACCGGTACCACCACACTCCACCACCACAGTGAACCGGTACCACCACACTCCACCACCACAGTGAACCGGTACCACCACACTCCACCACCACAGTGAACCGGTATCACCACAGTGAACCAGCACCACCAGTCCACCACCACAGTGAACCAGAACCCACATTATAGTGAACCACCACCACCACCACAGTGAACCGGTATCACCACAACCACCACCACAGTGAACCGGTACCACCACAGTGAACCAGCACCACCAGTCCACCACCACAGTGAACCAGAACCCACATTATAGTGAACCACCACCACCACCACAGTGAACCGGTATCACCACAGTGAACCAGCACCACCAGTCCACCACCACAGTGAACCAGAACCCACATTATAGTGAACCACCACCACCACCACAGTGAACCGGTATCACCACAACCACCACCACAGTGAACCGGTACCACCACAGTGAACCAGCACCACCAGTCCACCACCACAGTGAACCAGAACCCACATTATAGTGAACCACCACCACCACCACAGTGAACCGGTATCACCACAACCACCACCACAGTGAACCAGCACCACCAGTCCACCACCACAGTGAACCAGAACCCACATTATAGTGAACCACCACCACCACCACAGTGGACCAGCTAAACAACAGTTATCTCATGAACAAATCCACAAGGGCCGCAACCCGTCCTAGACTCAAGTCCATTACATCCAGCGGTCAACCCCACAGACGCATTCATAAATTTTAACATACTGTTTATTTAAAACGGGAATTTTCTCAAATATAAATTAATATTATAATATATTAGCATATTGTGTATATATAGGCATAGGTTAGGTTAGGTTAGGTGTTTAGGTTCTGTTGGCGATTATTTGTATTTGTAGTACGTGGGTGAAGCATTTATAGCGTTGTGATTCGAACAAAATTCGTCAGTGAAGCACTTGTTCCGGATATGTTCGAACGTCAGCAGTTGTGAGTCGTGTGTAAACCGCTTTTCATTCATAAACAGGGGGTTTGGCGGGTGCATGGAATCACTTTTGGATCTTTGTTTGGAGGACGGGCTGAGGGCCGTGGTGAGGGTTCGAACTTAAGCTCGGGATGATCCCAGACGCTGCCTTAGTCGCAGCCCGTCCTCCAAACAAAGATCCAAAAGTGATTCCATGCACCCGCCAAACCCCCTGTTAATTTTTCTTGCAGTTGTGACGGCTGCTTTATTGTGTTGTTTAAAGGTAAGGTCTTCCGACATGAGTACACCCAGGTCCTGTACATTGCCTTTTCGTTCTATGTTATGATTTGGCTGCGTTTTGTATGTGGTTTCCGTTTTTATATTTTCATTTTTTCCGTAGCGCATGAGCTGGAACTTATCTTCGGTAAACACCATATTATTTTCTGTAGCCCATAGAAAGACCAGATTGAAGGTTTGCCGTGTCCTCTATGTTGCCAACTCTCATGAAAATCCTAGTGTCATCTGCAAAGGATGATACAGTACTGTAGATTGTGTTCTGGTCTATGTCCGATACGAGGATGAGAAAAAGTACTGGAGCAAGCACAGTACCCTGGGGGACTGAGCTCTTCACGGTTGATGGACCGGATTTTATTTTATTAACTATTACACTTTGGGTTCTGTTAGTCAGGAAATTGTAGATCCATCTGCCTATTTTTCTGGTAATTCCTTTTGCACGCATTGTGTGTGCAATAACACCATGGTCACATATGTCGAAGGCTTTTGTGAAATCTGTGTAAATTACATCAGCGTTTTGTTTGTCTTCCATAGCATCTAATGCCATATCATAGTGGTCCAGCAACTGCGACAGGCAAGAGCGCCCTGTTCTGAAACCATGTTGTCCGGGGTTATGGAGATGCTGGGATTCCATGTATTTTGTGATCTTATTTCTTAGCACTCTCTCAAAGATTTTTATGGGTGATGTTAGTGCTATTGGTTTGTAATTTTTTGCTTCTACCTATTTTCCTCCTTTATAGAGTGGTGCTATCTCTGCTGTTTTTAATATGTCAGGGATAACGCCAGTATCTTGCTTCTGTCTCCAAAGAATGTGAAGGGCCTGTGATAGTGTTTTTTTCACAGTTCTTCATGAATATGGAGTTCCAAGAATCAGGGCCTGGTACAGAGTACATACGCATGCTGTCTATAGCTTCTTCAAAATCCAGTGGGGGCATAGTTGACTTCTGAAGTTTGATTTGATGTTGATATTATATGCATGAAAAATTCATTTGGGTTATCAATCTTCAGTGTGTTTAGTGGCTCGCTGAAAACAGAGTCGACCTGCTTCTTAGTAACTCGCTCATTTCTTTGTTGTCATCAGTGAACGTTCCATCTCCCTGTCGCAGGAGCCCGATACTAGATGTGATTTTTTTTATCTTGATTTTGCATAGGAGAAAAAAATATTTCGGATTTCTCTCTATTTCACTAATGGCCTTTTGCTCTCCCTGCCTCTCCTGCGTTTTATATGATTCTTGTAGCTTTAGTTCAATCGTTTCTATTTCTCTACCTAGAGATAGAGGAACGATTGAACTAAATATATTTCTTTACCTAGAGATACCGTTCTTGCGATAGGGGGTGACTCTAGTTGTTCCACGATTCGTTTTCTTCGCCTATAGAGGGAACGACGTTCCTGTTCCATTCTGCATAACTTCCTCTTTTTTTCTTAGGGGTATGCGGTTTGAACATATTTCTAGAGCTACTGAGCTTATTTTTTCCAGGCACTGATTCAGGTTTGTATTTTCTAGTTGTTCTTCCCAGCTTATTTCTGTGAAGTCCTAGTTTATTTGCTCCCAGTCTATCTGTTTATTATTGAAATTGAATTTGCTGAATTCTCCACTGGGATTCGGGACTGGCTTTGAAGGTCTATTCCCCATGCTTGTCAGAACTTCAATTAAGTTGTGATCTGAGTAACAGGCATTTGTAATCATTATGTTCCTGATCAATTCATCATTATTAGTGAAAATGAGGTCCAGCGTGTTCTCCTTCCTAGTTGGTTCTACTATTTGCTGGTTTAAGGCAAACCTGTCGCACATCCGTAGCAGGTCATTTGCATGTGCCTGCTCATTTAGGCTACTTCCTGGTATTCTCTCTGATATTACTGTATTAGCCAGGTGCTTCCATTTCAGGTGCCGTAGGTTGAAGTCCCCAAGCAGGATGATGTTTTGGGCTGCATTTGTGAGGATTTCTAAGCAGTGTTCTATTTTCATTAGTTGGTCTTTAAACTGCTGAGGGTTTGCCTCCGGTGACTTATATACAAGGACAATAACTACATTTAGGATCTCTATTTTGATTATCAGCACTTCCACCATATCATTTGAGGTGTTTAGCAGCTCAGTACAGATGAGTGTGTCTTTGATGTAGAGGCTGACCCCACCCTGAAGCCGGTGTTTCCTATCACATCTGAAAAGATTGTACTCTGAGATCCATATTTCACCATCATGGTAATCCTTGGTGTGAGTTTCCATTAGGTTTGCAAACACTGCATTTGCCTCATGTAGGAGGCCAGCTATGGAAGTTCACTTTGTTAGATTTGCGTGTTCTTCTACCCTGTATGCTGGCAGATAAAAATGATGTTATCATGATTGGGGAAGTGCCGGATGCTTTACTTGGTGTTAATATCTGAGGCAAGGAGTAAGGAGTAAGGAGTAACGGGTAAGGAGGCCACTGTGTTTGTGCCCTCTCCAGCATTTGACAGAGTTGGTGGTAGAGTCTGGTCATTTTTAGCCATTCTTCTCCTCCTCCTCTTGCTAAAAACTCCTATAATAATATTCCTATTATTGCCTTGCTATCCCTTGCTATTCCTATAATAATCATATGCTTCACTGTATATGTATGTCATGACCGGGAGCCCTATCCCTGGAAACACAAACCGAAGCTGTCTCTATTTTCCGCTTGTTACAACTTGTAATAAAGTTGTTACATCTTGGCTTAACGTGTTTATGACGTATTAGAACGTTGTTACAACTTGCTATATTGGTTGTTATAACTGGTTAGGTGTTAAAACTTGTTCGAACGTTTTACCAACGTCGTAGTTTCGGTGTGTGTTTGGCGGGATGGGCTGTTATATAACGTAGATGAGTAATTATGTGGTTTCCCGGCATCATCAATTTCACAGGACAATACACTAGATTCATCATCATATACTAAGCTGTGTTTTTATTTTAAATATGAACGGGAATAAACCCAAGGATTGATTAATGAAAGAACTTGGGGCCAGATTCACGAAAGCACTTACGCAAGCACTTACGAACGTGTACATCTTTCCTCAATCGTTGACGCTTTGGTTACATTTATTAAACAGTTTACAAGCATGAAAACTTGCCATTCAGCTGTTGTTATTGTTATAAACAGCCTCCTGGTGCTTCAGAGCTCATTAACTGTTTAATAATTGTAAACAAACCCGCCAAAGATTGAGGAAAGATGTACAGGTTCGTCTTGCGTAAGTGCTTTCGTGAATCTGGCTCTTGGATTCTACATCATGAACATATGAAGCATCAGTCATGCGCAGCGTCAATGATTTATCCATTTACGAAACGTGTACATCTTTCCTCAATTATGGAAATATATTAAAACAGTCTTCTGAGTTTCGAAGCACTAGGGGGGGGGGGTTGTTAAGAACACTAATAACCTCGGGTTGTGAAGTTTAAAATCTCGTAAACTGTATAATAAGTGTAAACAAAGCCGCCATGACTGAGGAGAGATGTAGAGGTTTCGTAAGGAGGAGTGGGGTGGGGGGGGGGGGGGGTTGTGTAGGTCACGCCCAACGGTTGTTGACGCTGACTGTCGTTATACCCGGGGTCATTATACCCGGGGGTCACTTTACCCGGGTTATGTACGAGAGGCAATGCTATCTTGAGATGGTTATCTTGAGATGATTTCGGGGCTTTAGTGTCCCCGCGGCCCGGTCCTCGATCAGACCTCCAGCCGTTTATGTTATGGTGATCTCTCTCTCTCTCTCTCTCTCTCTCTCTCTCTCTCTCTCTCTCACAGTCTCGTCATCTTAGAAGAAAGGATTAATTTCAACTAAGGTTAGGTTTAACGAGGAGTCATGAAGCATTCCAGGACTTGGCAAGCACTGATGGAACAGTTCTGGAACACCTCGGGGCTTGGAACAATGGGACGACCCGGGGGGGGCTTGGGGGGAGTGAGGAAACAGTTCTCTGTATACTGACGGAGCTGCGACACAGTGATGAGTGATACTTAGGATATAAATGATTGATGACAGACTATCTTGGATTTACATACCTGAATAATTCTCTCCCTCTCATTCTCTCCTCTTCTCTCTCTCTCTCTCTCTCTCTCTCTCTCTCTCTCTATCTCTCTCTCTCTCTCTCTCTCTCTCTCTCTCTCTCTCTCTCTCTCTCTCTCTCTCTCTCCTCTCTCTCTCTCTTCAGTCTCGTAAGGTTTGTGATCCGATGCATCAAGTGAGCAGGACAATATTACGCACGAAACAGTATACGCTTGAAGGGTCTTCGAACTGTTGCAATTTTGGAGGTAGCGGATGTGATTGATGCTGCGGTCTGGTGCGGTCTGGGCTGGTCTGGTGCGGTCTGGTGTGGTCTGGTGCGGTCTGGGCTGGTCTGGGCTGGTCTGGTGCGGTCTGGGCTGGTCTGGTGCGGTCTGGGCTGGTCTGGGCTGGTCTGGTGCGGTCTGGGCTGGTCTGGTGCGGTCTGGTGTAGTCTGGTGCGGTCTGGGCTAGTCTGGGCTGGTCTGGTGCGGTCTGGGCTGGTCTGGTGCGGTCTGGGCTGGTCTGGGCTGGTCTGGTGCGGTCTGGGCTGGTCTGGTGCGGTCTGGGCTGGTCTGCTGCGGTCTGATGCGGTCTGGGCTGGTCTGCTGCGGTCTGGGCTGGTCTGTTGCGGTCTGCTGCGGTCTATTATAGTTTGGTGCGGTCTGGGGTAGTTAGTGCGGAGAGAGAGGGGGGCCAGAGGTGTACAATGTGTGAAGAACTAGATAGACAAAATTGACAAACAGATAAGCGAGTAACTTTGGAGAAACGAAAATAGATAAACAAGAACAAAATAAAGACGTAACACATAAGGTGGACGTAAGAAACAAAGGCCTTTAAGAGGAAGGAGGTTATGAAGAAAAACGGAGACAGCAAGATATAATTGAAAGACGAAAATAGAGATGGAAAAGTCAATGAACCTCCAATTCCTCAAGTCGACAAAGGGAACTCAAGACAGTTTCAAAATATACTTTGCTAATAAGCGCCAGCAGTAAAAATAACTTCATCCTGCCTCCACAAATTCCCGGTTTATGACCAACACGGAAAAGAACTGCAAGTCCTCAAGTTCTGTAATGTAATTGACCTCTGGGAAGACTGGAGACGGTGGTGTCGCTCATAGCCGCTAGATGGCAGTGGTCGTCGCTGGCGGTGGTGTCGCTCACAGCCGCTAGATGGCAGTGGTCGTCGCTGGCGGTGGTGTCACTCACAGCCGCTAGGTGGCAGTGGTCGTCGCTGGCGGCGGTGGCGACACCACCGCCAGCCCATCATCCAACCCTTCCTGTACCCGCCAGCCCATCACCCGTCCCTTCCAGTACCCGCCAGCCCATCACCCGCCCCTTCCAGTACCCGCCAGCCCATCACCCGCCCCTTCCAGTACCCGCCAGCCCATCATCCAACCCTTCCAGTACCCGCCAGCCCATCACCCGCCCCTTCCAGTACCCGCCAGCCCATCACCCGCCCCTTCCAGTACCCGCCAGCCCATCACCCGTCCCTTCCAGTACCCGCCAGCCCATCACCCGCCCCTTCCAGTACCCGCCAGCCCATCACCCGCCCCTTCCAGTACCCGCCAGCCCATCACCCGCCCCTTCCAGTACCCGCCAGCCCATCACTCGCTTATGGCCGGGCGTCTAAGACATGAGAATTAATTATCTTGTGAAAATCCGGAGACGGCTATTAAATCCCAGAGAGAAATTAAATCTGTGTGATGAAGGTCTTGAAGAATGGGGGGAGTAGGGAGGGGTCTGGAGCAGAGGGAATAGGAGTGGGGGGGGGGGAAGAGAAGATGGGGGCTGGAGGTAGCGGCGTGGCGAGGAATAGGGGGGGTGGATGTTGGAGAAGAGGCAGAAGGGTGGGGGGGCAAAGTGAAGGGGCCCGTATGGCCCCTCACACAAGATGAAGACGGAAACTCAAAGGGAGAAAAAGGTACACAATGACGCGCCCCACTAACAAGCTCCCTTACCTGGCCCCCCCCCCACCCTTCACCCCCCCCCTACCTGCCCACCCCATTCACACCCCCCCAACCTGGCCCCCCACCCTTACTGAACACCCCCTTCCCATCATCTCCAACTCGTGACAACTAACAACTTGACAGTGAGAGCCTAACAGCGACTATATACCACGGAAAGGGAGGGAAAGAGGGATGGGAGAGGGGGACAGAGAGGTAACGGAGGGGGAGAGGAAAGAGGGGAAGGGGAGGGGAGGGAGGACGACCCCCCTACTGAGACACAGTAGTGGTGGTGACTGATGGCCCCTCACTCACTCACACTCACTCACATTCACTCACCTTCCCAGATGCCTTTCATTTCCCAGCCCCCCCCCACTCCACCCCCCCACCCCCCACCCCACCCCCCCCAACTGAGTCAGTCCTCGCTTATTTCGGATTATTTTCACCTCTTCTTCTTCTTCCTCCTCCCGGCTCTCAGTACTTATTTCCCTTTCTTATTCTGTTTCACACCTCTCATCCACCTCCAATTTTTCTCATTCATTCCTAAGACACCTTCCTTCGGTCCTAAAACACCTTCCTTTGGTTCTAAGACACCTTCCCTCGGTCCTAAGACACCTTCCCTCGGTCCTAAGACACCTTCCTTTGGTTCTAAGACACCTTCCCTCGGTCCTAAGACACCTTCCCTCGGTCCTAAGACACCTTCCTTCGGTCCTAAGACACCTTCCTTCGGTCCTAAGACACCTTCCTTCGGTCCTAAGACACCTTCCTTCGGTCCTAAGACACCTTCCTTCGGTCCAAAGACACCTTTCTTCGGTCCTAAGACACCTTCCTTCGGTCCTAAGACACCTTCCTTCGGTCCTAAGACACCTTTCTTCGGTCCTAAAACACCTTCCTTCGGTCCTAAGACACCTTCCTTCGGTCCTAAGACACCTTTCTTCGGTCCTAAGACACCTTCCTTCGGTCCTAAGACACCTTCCTTCGGTCCAAAGACACCTTTCTTCGGTCCTAAGACACCTTCCTTCGGTCCTAAAACACCTTCCTTCGGTCCTAAGACACCTTCCTTCGGTCCTAAGACACCTTCCTTCGGTCCTAAAACACCTTCCTTCTTCCCAAAAACACCTTCCTTCTTCCCTAAAACACCTTCCTTCTTCCCTAAAACACCTTCCTTCTTCTCTAAAACACCTTCCTTCTTCCCTAAAACACCTTCCTTCTTCTCTAAAACACCTTCCTTCTTCCCTAAAACACCTTCCTTCTTCTCTAAAACACCTTCCTTCTTCCCTAAAACACCTTCCTTCTTCTCTAAAACACCTTCCTTCTTCCCTAAAACACCTTCCTTCTTCCCTAAAACACCTTCCTTCTTCTCTAAAACACCTTCCTTCTTCCCTAAAACACCTTCCTTCTTCTCTAAAACACCTTCCTTCTTCCCTAAAACACCTTCCTTCTTCTCTAAAACACCTTCCTTCTTCCCTAAAACACCTTCCTTCTTCCCTAAAACACCTTCCTTCTTCTCTAAAACACCTTCCTTCTTCCCTAAAACACCTTCCTTCTTCTCTAAAACACCTTCCTTCTTCCCTAAAACACCTTCCTTCTTCCCTAAAACACCTTCCTTCTTCTCTAAAACACCTTCCTTCTTCCCTAAAACACCTTCCTTCTTCTCTAAAACACCTTCCTTCTTCCCTAAAACACCTTCCTTCTTCTCTAAAACACCTTCCTTCTTCCCTAAAACACCTTCCTTCTTCCCTAAAACACCTTCCTTCTTCTCTAAAACACCTTCCTTCTTCCCTAAAACACCTTCCTTCTTCTCTAAAACACCTTCCTTCTTCCCTAAAACACCTTCCTTCTTCTCTAAAACACCTTCCTTCTTCCCTAAAACACCTTCCTTCTTCCCTAAAACACCTTCCTTCTTCTCTAAAACACCTTCCTTCTTCCCTAAAACACCTTCCTTCTTCTCTAAAACACCTTCCTTCTTCCCTAAAACACCTTCCTTCTTCCCTAAAACACCTTCCTTCTTCTCTAAAACACCTTCCTTCTTCTCTAAAACACCTTCCTTCTTCCCTAAAACACCTTCCTTCTTCTCTAAAACACCTTCCTTCTTCCCTAAAACACCTTCCTTCTTCTCTAAAACACCTTCCTTCTTCCCTAAAACACCTTCCTTCTTCCCTAAAACACCTTCCTTCTTCTCTAAAACACCTTCCTTCTTCCCTAAAACACCTTCCTTCTTCTCTAAAACACCTTCCTTCTTCTCTAAAACACCTTCCTTCTTCCCTAAAACACCTTCCTTCTTCTCTAAAACACCTTCCTTCTTCCCTAAAACACCTTCCTTCTTCTCTAAAACACCTTCCTTCTTCCCTAAAACACCTTCCTTCTTCCCTAAAACACCTTCCTTCTTCTCTAAAACACCTTCCTTCTTCTCTAAAACACCTTCCTTCTTCTCTAAAACACCTTCCTTCTTCCCTAAAACACCTTCCTTCTTCCCTAAAACACCTTCCTTCTTCCCTAAAACACCTTCATCTACATAACTTGTTCCCAAGCATTCCCAAAACTCCCTCCTAAATTTTCTAATGATCGATCACACCATTATCCTCACTCCCTAAAATCCCCTCCTCTTCTCCCACCTGAAAACTCCCTCCACACAGTTTCCTACCCTAAAACTCTATCCTCATCCCCCCCAAAACCCCCCCTCTCTCCCCTCTCCCAAAACCCCCCCTCCCCTTTCCCCTCCTCCCAAAACCCCCCTCTCTCCCCTCTCCCAAAACCCCCCCTCCCCTTTCCCCTCCTCCCAAAACCCCCCCTCTCTCCCATTCCTTTTCCCATTACAAAAAACATAATTTCCATTGGTTGTTTCCGAGAGGAAAAACAAAACAGAACAAATTAGATCTGGAAAATACCGGCCAGAAGCCAACCCAACCACCCCCCCCCCACCCCCCCCACCCCCCCCCCCCCACCCCCACCCCCCCCCCGGCCGTCGTTTAGAAACCGAGTGCCCCAAACAGTTGACAATTAACGAAGTCATTAACGATGAATTGACCTATTATCGAGGCACAGCTCGTTAGAAGGGAATCCAAAATAAGCAACAAATGGTCGGAGGAAACTCTCAGTAATTTATCAATAGCATCATTGCTGTAAATCCGGATTCATTTATCGGATTATCAGCATCATGCGCTTAGTAATTCCATTGCTTGGCAAGGGACTACTAATCAATTTTGCGTAATTAGGTTTGACGCGTGATTGACGGAGTTGAGTGTAAACAAAGGCTAAGCACCACCAACGACACAGAGAACATCCCATGTTGAACATTTTAATTACCTAAAACAAAATGTACTGGTAAAAGTTAATTCAACAGCTCAATTTAAAACAAAAACTAATTACCTGATATATGAGATTAATTATAATTAATTCTCCCGATACCAGACCATAACAATCACATAATTATAAGTTATGATTTCAGTTCCTCAATGTGGAATGTATTTTCGTCAGTCAAGTGGTTAAGGTATGAAGCAGTTGGACAGAAGGAGTTAAGCCGTACATAGGTCTATAGACAGGTTCAACAAACCCAATTTGACGGTGGCAACAGACGGGGTCTGTCTCCCTCATTGTCAAGGTCTGGAGACCTATATACCTGAGTATGGGCATCAAACTCAACACAAGATCATTCCACTAAGCTCGTTTTCTGCTTATTAAACACGTATATGTTCTTAGTTGACCAGACCACACACTAGAAGGTGAAGGGACGACGACGACGTTTCGGTCCGTCCTGGACCATTCTCAAGTCGATTGTGAGAGATCGACTTGAGAATGGTCCAGGACGGACCGAAACGTCGTCATCTCTTCACCTTCTAGTGTGTGGTCTGGTCAACATACTTCAGCCACGTTATTGTGACTCCTCGCCTGCATATATTATTAGGTTAAGATGCATTAGCTGGGATGAGTAGGGGGTTAACCTTGAGATGGGTTGTTTTGGGTATGATTAGGAAGGGGTAAGTGTAGATTGATCTAGAGTCACGTTGACGAACAGTCTTGTGTACGAAATGACACGAGTCCCATACTCTAATTTACACGAGTCCCATACTCTACTTTACACGAGTCCCATACTCTACTTTACACGAGTCCCATACTCTACTTTACACGAGTCCCATACTCTACTTTACACGAGTCCCATACTCTACTTTACACGAGTCCCATACTCTACTTTACACGAGTCCCATACTCTACTTTATTTACACACTTTCCATTGCTTCTCAGCCACCAGTACACGACAAGTTTCAGTGAGGTCCTCCTCCGTCTGAGTGTTACACTTGAGGTCCTGCTCCTCCTCCTCCACACACATCCCCACTCCCACACCTCGTATATCTGTTTCGCCTACATGTCAAAGTTTTCACCTCGTAACTTGAGTCTACGTTCAAGTCCTGGCAAATGGCGCTAGATTAACTTTCTCTCTCACAAGTGCTCTCACTTATTTCTCACTTATTTCTCACTCACACTTTGTGTAATAGAGCCTAGGAATCCATCTGCAGTTGCCAAATAGTTTGTCTTGTGTCAGGTTCGCAGCTTCCGCTTCTCTCCTATAGGCATTTTTTATTCATTTTTGTGTTTTGCTCCGTCATGTTCCCCGTCTCCGTCATGTTCCCCGTCTCCGTCATGTTCCCCGTCTCCATCATGTTCCCCGTCTCCGTCATGTTCCCCGTCTCCATCATGTTCCCCGTCTCCATCATGTTCCCCGTCTCCGTCATGTTCCCCGTCTCCGTCATGTTCCCCGTCTCCATCATGTTCCCCGTCTCCATCATGTTCCCCGTCTCCATCATGTTCCCCGTCTCCGTCATGTTCCCCGTCTCCATCATGTTCCCCGTCTCCGTCATGTTCCCCGTCTCCATCATGTTCCCCGTCTCCATCATGTTCCGTGTTCCCCTCCTAGTGCTGATGTTTACACCCAGTTCTAGCCTATAGGAGCCTGAAGTCTTACGAACTACTTCAAGCAACGAGGCTGCTTAAGTCACCCCCTCCCCCCTGGATTAGGATGGGTTAGGTTAGGATAGTTAGTCCCTCGTTTTAGAAAATGGAGTTCTTGCCAATGAATGAATGAACGAATCCCCCGTTGTTGATGAATGGATTTATACCATCAAAACATTGTCTTTTCAATTCGGCAATTTAACCCCAAATGCACTGGTTAACTACTCATCACCGTCACAACCTCGGGAGAACGTCATTATGCGAGAGGAACTCTTCATTCTCTCCTAATTATATCAACTGCTAACTTGAGAATCTATTTAGTAATCCCTTACTTCGACCGCCTTGCCAACATCATACTCCTTAACAGAGGCGCAGACAATAGACCTGCTCCTATTGCCGGCCAAAATGTCTACCTTGTCTACAATGTCACCTCTACGAGACCAGGTAAAGCACCATCATCTTACTGAAGCATTTCTTGATCAAAAAAAGCCCGGTCAACCTGTCTCTGGTGAGAATCGCCTACTCCCCTAAGCTTTTCCAAACTTTCTTGTTAAGAAGCTTTGTCTCTCTCTATCTGCTGGCTCCCCGATTCAATTTTCCTCCAGAGGTGCAGAGTTGAATGTACTCTATTGGTGTCGTCTTATGGTGGTGGGAGGCATCGCTCTGCTTCTTCCTATCACGTGCTAACTATGCTGTTTGAGCTACCAATCGTTATCCCGTCTTGTTGAAGATATTTTGGGCCTGTGATGTTAACTTTTTCTTAGGACGTCCCCCCTCTGCACTCCGTTAGTTGGTCAACTGTATCCCGCTGTTGATCTCAGCCTTGAGTGACTGGCGGCGGGCGGAGCCATCACCGTCTTGAGACAGCAGTTCAGGGGTCACGACGGGGTCATCACAGAGTCTTGAGACAGCGGTCCAGGGGGTCACGACGGGGTCATCACAGAGCCTTGAGACAGCGGTTCAGGGGTCACGACGGGGTCATCACAGAGTCTTGAGACAGCGGTCCAGGGGTCACGACGGGGTCATCACAGAGCCTTGAGACAGCGGTTCAGGGGTCACGACGGGGTCATCACAGAGTCTTGAGACAGCGGTTCAGGGGTCACGACGGGGTCATCACAGAGCCTTGAGACAGCGGTTCAGGGGTCACGACGGGGTCATCACAGAGCCTTGAGACAGCGGTCCAGGGGTCACGACGGGGTCATCACAGACCCTTGAGACAGCGGTCCAGGGGGTCACGACGGGGTCATCACAGAGCCTTGAGACAGCGGTTCAGGGGTCACGACGGGGTCATCACAGAGTCTTGAAACAGCGGTCCAGGGGTCACGACGGGGTCATCACAGAGCCTTGAGACAGCGGTCCAGTGGTCACGACGGGGTCATCACAGAGTCTTGAAACAGCGGTCCAGGGGTCACGACGAGGTCATCCCAGAGCCTTGAGACAGCGGTCCAGTGGTCACGACGGGGTCATCACAGAGCCTTGAGACAGCGGTCAAGGGGTCATGACAGGGTTATCACAAATCCTTGAGACAGCGTTCCAGGGGTCACAGCTGACCCTACGTCAACTCAACAATAACAACCACGTTCGTCCACAGTCGAAGTTTGGCTCAGTTTGCATTACCTGACTGACTGACTGTATATTTTAAATCTGTATGATATACATTGCTACTCTCCACCCTCGTAAAATCTGTATTATCACTGTAAAATAACATGTATCCCCAAAAATGTTGTCTTCTCCTAATAGTTCCGATTTATCTACATTCATGCATGTTTCTGAAACGATATCTGTGGTTTCTGTGCAGAACAAGTGCGCTTAACTCCTCTCAATTATTTACAACGCTACTCTATTTGAAATATACCTTCAGTGTTGTGTTGTGTTGTGTCTGTCATCGTCTCCGCTACCGTCTTAGCAATTATCTTTCTATAACCTTAAAATTAAAGTAGTTTTGCCCACAAAAGTTTACCATTACTGAAGCAGCTTGATGGAGACTATCAGGCTGCCTTAGTGATGGTAAAATTGTTGTGGGTAAAACTAGTGTTTTGATCTTCCAGCCAGTACAAAACCAGACCATGTACAAGGCTGCCACCCCCTGAGAAATGGCTTCACTACTCCACTAACACAGGCTGCCACCCCCTTAATAAATGGCTTCCACTACACTAACGCAGGCTGCCACCCCCTTAATAAATGGCTTCCACTACACTAACGCAGGCTGCCACCCCCTTAATAAATGGCTTCCACTACACTAACGCAGGCTGCCACCCCCTTAATAAATGGCTTCCACTACACTAACGCAGGCTGCCACCCCGCCTTAAGATATATTCCATCCCATGCATACATGTCATATCTGCTAATAGAACGTAACCCTGATGCCAATAAAAGATATTGCATTGGCCTTGCAATACATATTCAGTTGGTAGTTAACACTAATTGTCTTGGATATCCTCCCTCGCCTCTTCTGGACACCGTGCTGTAGAGGACACGGGGCTTCACCAGGCTACGCCCAAGTGAGGATTGGGTATATAGTGAAGATCCTCAATTGGCAATTCGCGTGCAGTGAGGACCAGGTGCAGTAAGGACCACGTGCAGCAAGGACCTCATGCAGTCTCACGGCACGGGTTCAGATCTTCCGTAGCGAAGATCCTGTATAGCAAAGACCAGAGAGAATGGAAGGCGTGAGTGTAACAAAGACCTCGTGTATCTCGTGAAGATTTACACTCATTGCCCTCCAGGACCGACCCCAGTTACCTGGTTGATGGGGTTCTGGGAGTTCTTCTGCTTCCCAAGCCCGGCCCGAGACCAGGCCTGACTTGTGAGAGTTTGGTCCACCAGGCTGTTGCTTGGAGCGGCCCGCAGGACCACATACCCACCACAGCCCGGTTGGTCCGACACTTTTCTTAGAAAACAATCTAGTTTCCTCTTGAAGATGTCCACGGTTGTTCCGGCAATATTTCTTATGCTCGCTGGGAGGACGTTGAACAACCGTGGACCTCTGATGTTTATACAGTGTTCTCTGATTGTGCCTATGGCACCCCTGCTCTTCACTGGTTCAATCCTGCATTTTCTTCCATATCGTTCACTCCAGTACGTTGTTATTTTACTGTGTAGATCTGGGACCTGGCCTACCTTTATGTTATCAGTTACCGCCAAGGACTGAAATGAGTCAACACTTAGCAGGCCAGCTAGAGACTCGAGGCCCGTGCTGAAACGCCCCTGACAAAGAAAAAGCAATTCTTTTCCCTTTACCTAATGTTACTATCCACCTCTTGAACATTATATAAACAGTAACTCCGACCAGCCACCTACAGCCCCTACCAACCACCTAGAATCCCTACCAGCCACCTATGAACCTTAAAAGCCACCTAACACTTGCAACAATCACCTACAATCCCTGCCCCGCACCTAATGGCCAACATCTCGGCATGCTACACAGGCTTGGCCTGTACCAGCTGCTTTAATTACTGTATCCCCCCCCCTTCTCCACACGAGCCAATTAGACCTGGTCTGAACTATTCCATCACTCAGAATTGCTTAGGGCGGCTCTGGAGAGATATGGAATATGTACATACGTGTGTGTGTGTAAATCACGAAGAAATTAATATATTCCACCCTAAGATGAATGCAATATATATATATATATATATATATATATATATATATATATATATATATATATATATATATATATATATATATATATATACACATATATATGACAGTGTCAGACCACGGAGAAAAATTGAAACAGGAATTTCCTTAAGTACTTTCGTATATTAATACATCTTCAGAGGGCGTCACTCCTTAAGATGTATTAATAAACGAAAGTACTTAAGGAAATTCCTGTTTCAATTTTCCTCCGTGGTTTGACACTGTCATATATATATATATATATATATATATATATATATATATATATATATATATATATACAGTTACACTTGCTTAATAGCCCCTTATCGTCTCAAGTGACGTTACCTCAAGAAGAAGAAAGCAGACTTACCTTGCCACATTGCTTGCATTTGCCCTTCTGGCTTCGTCTGTGGACCCAGTGATGGTGCGTCGCCGTCTGCTCCCTGTACTGGCGCGGACCGACGTCGCGGAAAGTGGGCTTGCAGGGGAACTTGACCCGCTCCACCAGCGCCGCGATGCAACCCGTGTGGGCGATGATCTTACAGGCGGAACACTTCATCCGGGCCCCCGACTTCTGCACGGAGGGGAGAGAGAGAGGGAGAGGTGTTGTGGTAACGGTTGGGTAACAGCAATTATAACTTTGGTGTTGTGAATTGTATGCTAATGCAGTGGTTGCTGGTGGTTGTGGTGGGGGGGTGGTAGTGGTGGTTAGGGATGGTGGTAAGTGATGATTTCTCAACGTTTTAACCCTGTCGTAGCTCAGTCGATTAAGGCAGTGTCTGGGATGCTCCCGGACGCAGGTTCGAATCCTCGTCACGGCCCTTGTGGATTTGATGATTTCTTGATTTCTGGGGATGTGTTTGATGATGATGATTACAACATACAATATGTTGATTAATCTAAATTGCGGTCATAATGATGTAATATATAAACAAATATTCGCTTGGCCTTCTACCAAGTTTACAAACTCGGTTCGATTCCCTAAAGGTCCAATCCGGAGGGGACCAGGCTCTGCGTCCCAACAGGACTGCAGAGTTTCAGAGTGGATAGAACACACTTTATCTCCTATCCTGTGACCAGAAGAGGGAGTTCATATGACACTTTAACAGCCCTTCAAGTTGTCAGAGCAAGCAACACTTCCACCCCTGAAACACCCCCCCACTGACAACACTCCCACTGACAACACCCCCCCCACTGACAACACTCCCACTGACAACACCCCCACTGACAACACCCCCACTGACAACACCCCCCACTGACAACACCCCCCACACCCCCCACTGACAACACTCCCACTGACAACACCCCCACTGACAACACCCCCACTGACAACACCCCCACTGACAACACCCCCCACTGACAACACCCCCCCACACCCCCCACTGACAACACCCCCCCACACCCCCCACTGACAACACTCCCACTGACAACACCCCCCACTGACAACACTCCCACTGACAACACCCCCCACTGACAACACCCCCCACTGACAACACTCCCACTGACAACACCCCCCACTGACAACACCCCCCACTGACAACACTCCCACTGACAACACTCCCACTGACAACACCCCCCACTGACAACACCCCCCACTGACAACACCCCCCACTGACAACACCCCCCACACCCCCCACTGACAACACCCCCCACACCCCCCACTGACAACACTCCCACTGACAACACCCCCCACTGACAACACCCCCCACACCCCCCACTGACAACACCCCCACTCCTGCCACGCCATCAAATTCCTCTGACCACTGGACCCCTGGCGGCCATCACCTGCACATCGAACACAAAGTCAGATTACATTTGCTAGCGACCCGTGCAGAGCTAAATGACAGTATCCCAGAGTGTATCTGCAACCGTGGTGTCACCGTGCACTCTGCAACAATGCATGCACTCTCTAGTGCAACCATGTCACCCCTGAAACTGGCCAACAATGCACTCTAATGCAACCATGTCACCCCTGAAACTGGCCAACAATGCAACCATGTCACCCCTGAAACTGGGCAACAATGCACTCTAATGCAACCATGTCACCCCTGAAACTGGGCAACAATGCACTCTAATGCAACCATGTCACCCCTGAAACTGGGCAACAATGCACTCTAATGCAACCATGTCACCCCTGAAACTGGACAACAATGCACTCTAATGCAACCATGTCACCCCTGAAACTGGGCAGCAATGCACTCTAATGCAACCATGTCACCCCTGAAACTGGGCAACAATGCACTCTAATGCAACCATGTCACCCCTGAAACTGGACAACAATGCACTCTAATGCAACCATGTCACCCCTGAAACTGGCCAACAATGCACTCTAATGCAACCATGTCACCCCTGAAACTGGGCAGCAATGTACTCTCATATACACCTATCACCAACACGAATTTCTTATCTCTGTCTATCTCTGTCGTGCAGTTACAAGCTTTTAATTCATTTTAATACATTTTTAGTCAGATATTAAAGGTATTTCTTCTCAATATTGCTATGGCTCATTATCAACCATGAATGATAATTACCCTCAGTATCATCATTCATTATCATCCCAGTACATCTGTTACAATTATTATCCTATTTTACTGAAAATTTCATGATAAATGATAAATATTGTTTACATTCTATTATATATTAACTTAAAAAAGGAATGTCAAGGCTAATGAAATGTTATCACTTCAAAACTATCAATGTCATTACCTCATGATGCTGTTATCTCACGACCAATGCTGTTATCTCACGACCAATGCTGTTATCTCACGACCAAT
This sequence comes from Procambarus clarkii, assembly GCF_040958095.1. NCBI lineage: Eukaryota > Metazoa > Arthropoda > Malacostraca > Decapoda > Cambaridae > Procambarus > Procambarus clarkii. Next base: position 10,926,164 of record NC_091174.1, read on the forward strand.
GCTGTTATCTCACGACCAATGCTGTTATCTCACGACCAATGCTGTTACCTAACGCCCAATGCTGTTATCTAACGACCAATGCTGTTACCTCACGACCAATGCTGTTACCTCACGACCAATGCTGTTACCTCACGACCAATGCTGTTACCTCACGACCAATGCTGTTACCTCATGACCAATGCTGTTACCTAACGACCAATGCTGTTATCTCACGACCAATGCTGTTATCTCACGACCAATGCTGTTATCTAACGCCCAATGCTGTTACCTCACGACCAATGCTGTTATCTCACGACCAATGCTGTTATCTAACGCCCAATGCTGTTACCTCACGACCAATGCTGTTACCTCACGACCAATGCTGTTACCTCACGACCAATGCTGTTACCTCACGACCAATGCTGTTACCTCACGACCAATGCTGTTACCTCACGACCAATGCTGTTATCTCACGACCAATGCTGTTATCTAACGCCCAATGCTGTTCCCTCACGACCAATGCTGTTATCTCACGACCAATGCTGTTACCTCACGACCAATGCTGTTATCTAACGCCCAATGCTGTTCCCTCACGACCAATGCTGTTATCTCACGACCAATGCTGTTACCTCACGACCAATGCTGTTATCTCACGACCAATGCTGTTACCTCACGACCAATGCTGTTATCTCACGCCCAATGCTGTTACCTCAAGACCAATGCTGTTACCTAACGACCAATGCTGTTATGCCGTTACTAATCCCCGCCCCAGAGTCGACCCATCACCACCAATCAGTGTGAATCCTTGTATTATAGCATTGTATTCGATGGATACAATAACTCGTAGAGGATACAATCCTAGGTGATTGTATCCTTTACGATGATTGTAGCCACCAGTGATTGTATCTACCCTTCACCAACATTTGTACACTTCAACAGTTATTGTATCATTCAATAGCTATTGTATTCCTCCCTTACGACTGTATCTATCCTTTACCACTGATTGCATTTACATTCCACCGCTAACTGTATCATTCATCGGTGACTGTACAAATCCACAAGGGCCGTGACGAGGATTCGAACTTACATCCGAGATCCTACATTTGTATATTGTCCTACAATATAAAGGTATTATATGTCCGAGTATCCTATAGTACTCGGACATATAGTGTCCGAGTACTATATATCCACTATATGTCCGTAATACTCGGACATATAGTGTCCTATATGTCCGAGTATTTGTCCTACACGTCACGACCCGATTAGTAATTACCAGTTAACCATCAATCACCTGGTGCGTCATCCTAATGAGTGAGAAATTACGGTGATACTTGATACGAGACCACAACCCGAACCTAACCTAACCATCAAACCACAACCCACAAACCACATCCACAAACCACTTAATTACCTTTTCATCTGTAGCTCATTTAACCACCACCAAAAAAAAAAAAAAAGACAGGAACCCAAAATAACTGACTTGTTTCCCGGGGAAAAAAAAAAGTTTATCCAGTTACGAAATTTTCATCTTGAAAACAACAAATTTAGGATGGGTTGAAATTTTTTTGTTTGTTAATTGTTTCAAGCGGAGGTCCGAGTTGTCGGTGGTGTTTGTGCAGTGGGCGAGTGGTCAAGAGTTCATGTTCACAGGCGTGTTTTTTTATCCTTGTGTTTGTTTGCATAACTGTATTGGGAGGTTCTGTGCACGAGTGTTTGTTTGGGACCAAACGAGCAAACACAAGAGGATTGTGAGGAGCAACTTTTTCTTCTTCTTCTGCTTCTTGTTTACTGCTTGTGTCAACGGGCTCCAAGTGTTTTTCTTGGCTTGTGTGTGTGTGTGTGTGTGTGTGTGTGTGTGTGTGTGTGTGTGTGTGTATGTGTGTGTGTGTGTGGGTGTGTGTGTGTGTGTGTGTGTGTGTGTGTGGGTGTGTGTGTGTATTCACCTAGTTGTGCTTGCTGGGGTTGAGCTTTGCTCTTTCGGCCCGCCTCTCAACTGTCAATCAACTGTTAATAAGTACTAACTCCCCCCCCCTCCACACACACAGGAGGCAGCCCGTAGCAGCTGTGTAACTCCCAGGTACCTATTTACTGCTTGGTAACAGGAGCATTCATGGCGAAAGAAACTTTGCCCCATTTATCCGGGAATCGAACCCGGGTCACAGAATTACGAGTCCTGCGCGCTGTCCACTCAGCTGACACCCCTACTCCATCCTGCTCCTCAGTGACTCTCATCTGACCCCCCCCCCCCCCCACTCACTCTTTCCCATCACTGCTCCTCCAACCTTCACCCCCTAACCCTCCCCCTTTCCCTCCTCCCCTCCCCTCTTTCCCTCCTCCCCCCCCCATCACCCCCACACATATTGTTCTACCAAAATCAATCTGCAAAAGTCGACCCGTTTAATATTGTATATTGTATCTTCACGTCTGACTACACACACACACACACACACACACACACACACACACACACGAAGAACTGAACCGAGAAATCAAAACAATAAACAAAGCAAAAAAAAAAACAAGCCCACCAGAGAGCAACATTCGTCCGAAATAAATTGGTATAGATATGCGATGTACACGGAAAAAAATGAGTTTTTTTTTTGGTTAAGAAAACATAAAATTAAGCCAATATTTATATTGTTTATGTAGTTCAAAGACAGGGAGGGAGGGAGGGAGGGAGGGAGGGGGAGAGAGAGAGAGAGAGAGAGAGAGAGAGAGAGAGAGAGAGAGAGAGAGAGAGAGAGAGAGAGAGAGAGAGAGAGAGAGAGAGTCAAAAGTCACTTCTCAATAAAAATCCTTTTATGTTTAACTCATGAACTTCCTCTCATAGTTTCATCTGCACTGTTGAATAGCATATGTACCTCGTATAGGCGGCCAGGCAGAGGAAGAGAGAGGGAAGGAGGGAGAGAGAGAGAGGGAAGGAGGGAGAGAGAGAGAGAGAGAGAGGGAAGGAGGAAGAGGAAGAGAGAGAGAGAGGGAAGGAGGCAGGTAAGACAGAGAAGCTTGACACCAGTCAAGTCCCTCAATCTCCTCATCTTAAGCATGTCAAACACCATGAACCCTCTTGCCCCCCTTCTCTCTCTCTCTCTCTCTCTCTCTCTCTCTCTCTCTCTCTCTCTCTCTCTCTCTCTCTCTCTCTCTCTCTCTCTCTCTCCTCCCCCTCTCTCTCTCTCTCTCTCCTCTCCCCCTTTCTATTAACGTCACATTAACCACTTCAACAAGCCTGTGTTCCGTTCCACTGCTCACACAACTGCCAATTTCTCTTGACTTAGACTGTCCCATTGTGACCCGTTATTGATGGTTGCTGTGGCACTCTTAATCGTCATCAATGCCGTCCAGGTCATCAATGCCGTCCAGGTCATCAACACCGTCCAGGTCATCAACATTGTGGTTACTTTTTTGTGGTAGAGAAAGAGAGAGAGAAAGAGAGAGAGAGAGAGAGAGAGAGAGAGAGAGAGAGAGAGAGAGAGAGAGAGAGAGAGAGAGAAAGAGAGAGAGAGAGAGAGAGAGAGAGAGAGAGAGAGAGAGAGAGAGAGAGAGAGAGAGAGAGAGAGAGAGAAAGAGAGAGAGAGAGAGAGAGAGAGAGAGAGAGAGAGAGAGAGAGAGAGAGAGAGAGAGAGAGAGAGAGAGAGAGAAAGAGAGAGAGAGAGAGAGAGAGAGAGAGAGAGAGAGAGAGAGAGAGAGAGAGAGAGAGAGAGAGAGAGAGAGAGAGAGAGAGAGAGAGAGAGAGAGAGAGAGAGAGAGAGAGAGAGAGAGAGAGAGAGAGAGAGAGAGAGAGAGAGAGAGAGAGAGAGAGAGAGAGAGAGAGAGAGAGAGAAAGAGACAGACACAGACAGACACAGACAGACAGACAGTCATACACAGACAGACAGACAGACACAGACAGACAGACAGACAGACAGACAGACAGACAGACAGACAGACAGACAGACAGACAGACAGACAGACAGACAGACAGCCACCACCCATCCAGGAACCAAGCACACAAGCCTTACGACTCTGTCAGCTGCTATCATGAAACCATTACGAGAATACATTAAAGAAAAAGCTTTTCGAATTTCGTTTCAAACAAAATATTTAGTTTTTGATATATACGATACCTTTTTTTAACCATTCCGGAAGTGTGAACAGATTACCGGATATGTGGGAACGGAGCCCCATTTGTATGAGTGACACTTAAGTGATATTTAAGTGATAGAATACTCGCTTGAGCAAGCAAACATGTGCTAAATATGAGCGTCTTGTTCGTAATAACTTCTTCCTGCGTCTGCAGACGCAAGTGCTGCATTCAGTGCTTTTCCGATGTTTTTTGTCCCATATTGGCCAGTGTGGCATTGTACTTTTGTTTCCATATATATATATATATATGGAAGAGGGGGGTGGTAGGACAAAAGAATATAAACCTGCTTTTGTGGGGACTTACAAAATCCCCTCTAGTGCTTTTTTTTTTTTTTGGCCTTTACACAGCGAGGCTTTGTGTCCTCATTCTAGCGAGAGGTGGTGTCCTACTTTTATAGTGTATGTGTTATTATGTATACTTATATACATGCACTAGGTGGGGAGGGGGGGTACATTCTCTCTCCTCCTCTGCTCTCTCTGTTAAATTCTCATTCCCATTCTTACCTGCTATATCTCTTCCCTCTCCCCGTCTCTTAAACCACTCCAATCTTCTTTCCTCTTCTCCCCTTTTACCCCTTTTTTCTAACTCGTCTCCTCCTTTCTCCTCCTCCGTAACATCCTCCCAATTCCCCCTCAATCCTATTCCTATCTCCCTCCCACCTCTTTTCGTCCCATCTCCCCCTGAGTATTTTATACGTTCCAATCATATGCCTCCCGCTCCCTCCTTGTTTCTAGTGTCGTAAGGCACAGTTCCTTCAGGCGCTCTTCATACCTCATCCCTCGTAACGCTGGGACGAGTCTCGTTACAAACTTCTAAACCTTTTCCAGTTTCCTAATGTGTTTCTTCAGGTGGGGGCTCCATGATGGTGCGGCATACTCTAAGACTGGCCTCACGTAAGAAGCGTGAGCGTAAGAAGTGAGAAGAGAGAAGTGTAAAGCGCCCTAAATGCCTCCTCACTTAGGTTTCTGAATAATGTTCTAACTTTTGCCAGTGTAGAGTACGCTGCTGTCGTTATCCTATTTATATGTGCCTCAGGAGTTAGATTAGGTGTTGCGTCCACGCCCAGGTCTCTTTCTCGCGTCGTCACAGGTAGGCTGTTCCCCTGCATTGTGTACTGTCCCTTTGGTCTCCTATCACCTAGTTCCTTTTCCATAACTTTACATTTGCTCGTGTTGAACTCCAATAGCGATTTCTCTGACCATCTCTGCAACCTGTTCAAGTTCTCTTGGAGGATCCTACAATCCTCATCTGTCACAACTCTTCTCATCAACTTTGCGTCATCCACGAACATTGACATGTATGATTCCACTCCTGTAAACATATCGTTAACGTATATTAGAAATAGAATTGGTCCCAGCACCTATCCTTGAGGTACTCCACTAGCTACTGTTCGCCAGTCCGACTCCTCGCCCCTTACCGTTACTCTCTGGCTCCTTCCTGTTAGGTAGTTCCATACCCACGCTAGGGCCTTTCCTTCCACCCCCGCCTGCCTCTCGAGCTTGAACAGCAGTCTCATGTGCGGTACTGTATCAAAGGCTTTTTGGCAGTCCAGAAATATGCATTTTGCCCAACCTTCTCTGTCCTGCTATATCCTAGTTATTTTATCATTGAATTGCAAAAGGTTTGTTAGCCAAGATTTCCCTTTCCAGAACCCATGTTGATGTTTGTTTACAAACATAATGTTATCTAGGTGTGCAACCAGTCTTAGCCTAATTATTTTTTCAAGTATTTTACAGGGGATGCTTGTCAGTGATACAGGTCTATAGTTAAGTGCCTCCTCCATATCACCTTTCTTGAAAATCGGTATGACATTTGCCGTCTTCCAGCAATTGGGCAATTCCCCCCAATTACGTGTGTGTGTGTGTGTGTGTGTGTGTGTGTGTGTGTGTGTGTGTTTGTGTACTCACCTATTTGTGCTTTCAGGATGGCGCATTGACTCTTGGATCCCGCCTTTCTAGCCATCGGTTGTTTACAGCAATGACTCCTGTCCCATTTCCCTATCGCTGTACGATAGTCGTGCTGTAGGGGTGGTGGTGAAGGGTTGGTGTCTCCTTAGTGTGTGTGTGTGTGTGTGTGTGTGTATGTGTGTGTGAGTGTGTGTGTGTGTATGTGTGTGTGTGTGTGTGTGTGTGTGTGTGCACGCACTTCCACCCACTCAAGCCTAACCAGTGTCAACAGCTTCAGGAGTTAAGGTGCTCCCAGGGTACACAAAACAACTAGTTCTGGTTTACCAATAAACATCGATCTTGTATGTAAATATAAACATTAAGTTACCCCTAAATAAATAAATATTGAAGCAACACATATATATACGTCACGGCTCTATTCCTGCTCTACTCTTTTAAAAAGATACAAATCGTTTTTCTTGCGCCCTTTATCCGCGCAATACGCACGTATTGTACGCACGGATTGCGCGTACACAATCAGGTATGGCGAGCCTACATAATCAGGTATGGCGAGCCTACACAATCAGGTATGGCGAGCCTACATAATCAGGTATGGCGAGCCTACACAATCAGGTATGGCGAGCCTACACAATCAGGTATGGCGAGCCTACACAATCAGGTATGGCGAGCCTACACAATCTGGGATGGTGAACCTACACAATCAGGTATGGCGAGCCTACACACTCAGGGATGGCTAGTCTACACAATCAGGGATAACGAGCCTACACAATCAGGTATGGCGAGCCTACATAATCAGGTATGGCGAGACTACACAATCAGGTATGGCGAGCCTACACAATCAGGTATGGCGAGCCTACACAATCAGGGATAACGAGCCTACACAATCAGGGATAACGAGCCTACACAATCAGGTATGGCGAGCCTACACAATCAGGTATGGCGAGCCTACACAATCAGGTATGGCGAGCCTACACAATCAGGGAAGGAGTACCTAAACAATCAGGGATAGAGAGCATAGACAATCAGCGATAGACAGCCCAATCAAGGATGGAGCGCCTTAATCAAGGACGGAGTGCCAATCAGGGATGGAGTGCCAACCAATCAGAGAAGGAGTGCCAACCATTGTAGAGTGTTGTAGGACCTGGTGGTATTATGAGAGACAAGCTACGGGACTTATGACAATTATAACAATACAGTTTAAGTTATGGCAGTTCTGTTGTTAGACAAGTCTGTGTGTGTGTGTGTGTGTGTGTGTGTGTACTCACCTAATTGTACTCACCTAATTGTGCTTGCGGGGGTTGAGCTCTGGCTCTTTGGTCCCGCCTCTCAACCGTCAATCAACTGGTGTACAGATTCCTGAGCCTATTGGGCTCTATCATATCTACATTTGAAACTGTGAATGGAGTCAGCCTCCACCACATCACTTCCTAATGCATTCCATTTGCTAACTACTCTGACACTGAAAAAGTTCTTTCTAACGTCTCTGTGGCTCATTTGGGTACTCAGCTTCCACCTGTGTCCCCTTGTTCGCGTCCCACCAGTGTTGAAAAGTTCATCCTTGTTTACCCGGTCGATTCCCCTGAGGATTTTGTAGGTTGTGATCATGTCCCCCCTTACTCTTCTGTCTTCCAGTGTCGTGAGGTGCATTTCCCGCAGCCTTTCCTCATAACTCATGCCTCTTAGTTCTGGGACTAGTCTAGTAGCATACCTTTGGACTTTTTCCAGCTTCGTCTTGTGCTTGACAAGGTACGGGCTCCATGCTGGGGCCGCATACTCCAGGATTGGTCTTACATATGTGGTGTACAAGATTCTGAATGATTCCTTACACAGGTTCCTGAACGCCGTTCTGATGTTAGCCAGCCTCGCATATGCCGCAGACGTTATTCTCTTTATGTGGGCTTCAGGAGACAGGTTTGGTGTGATATCAACTCCTAGATCTTTCTCTCTGTCTGTTTCATTAAGTACTTCATCTCCTATTCTGTATCCTGTGCCTGGCCTCCTGTTTCCACTGCCTAGTTTCATTACTTTGCATTTACTCGGGTTGAACCTCAACAGCCATTTGTTGGACCATTCACTCAGTCTATCCAGGTCATCTTGTAGCCTCCTACTATCATCCTCTGTTTCAATCCTCCTCATAATTTTTGCATCGTCGGCAAACATTGAGAGGAACGAATCTATACCCTCTGGGAGATCATTTACATATACCAGAAACAGTATAGGTCCAAGGACTGACCCCTGCGGGACTCCACTTGTGACGTCTCGCCAATCTGAGACCTCACCCCTCACACAGACTCGTTGTCTCCTGTTGCTTAGGTATTCCTCTATCCACCGGAGTACCTTCCCTCTCACTCCAGCCTGCATCTCCAACTTTCGCACTAGCCTCTTGTGTGGCACTGTATCAAAGGCTTTCTGACAATCCAAAAATATGCAGTCTGCCCACCCTTCTCTTTCTTGCCTTATTTTTGTTGCCTGGTCGTAGAATTCAAGTAACCCTGTGAGGCAGGACCTGCCATCCCTGAACCCATGTTGATGCTGTGTTACAAAGTTCCTTCGCTCCAGATGCTCCACTAGTTTTTTTCGCACAATCTTCTCCATCAGCTTGCATGGTATGCAGGTTAGGGACACTGGCCTGTAGTTCAGTGCCTCCTGTCTATCCCCTTTCTTGTATATCGGGACTACGTTAGCTGCTTTCCAAATATCTGGCAGTTCCCCTGTTGCCAGTGATTTGTTATACACTATGGAGAGTGGTAGGCTCAGTTCTCTTGCTCCTTCCTTTAGAACCCAAGGGGAGATTCCATCTGGGCCTATAGCCTTCGTCACGTCCAACTCTAGTAAACACTTCCTTACTTCCCCACTGGTAATCTCAAACTCTTCCAGTGGTTCCTGGTTAGCTATTCCCTCACTTACCTCTGGAATTTCTCCTTGTTCTAAGGTGAAGACCTCCTGGAATTTCTTATTCAATTCCTCACACACTTCCTTGTCATTTGTAGTGAATCCTTCCGCCCCTATCCTTAATCTCATAACCTGTTCCTTTACTGTTGTTTTTCTCCTAATGTGGCTATGCAACAATTTAGGCTGAGTCTTTGCCTTGCTTGCGATGTCATTTTCGTATTGTCTTTCTGCCTCTCTTCTCATCCTGACATATTCATTCCTGGCATTCTGGTATCTTTCTCTGCTCTCCAGTGTCCTGTTATTCCTATAGTTTCTCCATGCCCTTTTACTTTGCTGCTTAGCTAGCCTACATCTTTGATTAAACCATGGGTTTCTCATCTTCATTTCTCTGTTTTCCTTTTGGACTGGGACAAACTTGTTTGCTGCGTCCTTGCACTTCTGCGTGATGTAATCCATCATATCTTGGGCCGTCTTTCCCCTGAGCTCTGTTTCCCATGCTATATCTGTTAGGAATTTTCTTATCCCCTCATAGTTTCCCTTTCGGTATGCTAACCTTTTGGTTTCGGTATCCCTCCTCGAGTTCAATAACCCTTCTTCAATCAAGTACTCAAACACCAGTACACTGTGGTCGCTCATTCCTACTGGGTCCTCAAAACCGATTTCTCTTATGTCGGAGTCGTTCAGAGTGAAGACTAGGTCGAGTCTCGCTGGTTCGTCATTGCCTCTCATCCTTGTGGGTTCTCCGACATGCTGCGTTAAAAAGTTGCTTGTCACCACCTCCAATAGTTTGGCTCTCCACGTATCCGTATCCACGTGTGTGTGTGTGTGTGTGTGTGTGTGTGTGTGTGTGTGTGTGTGTGTGTGTGTGTGTGTGTGTGTGTGTGTGTGTGTGAGTATGTGAGTATGTGTGTGTGTGTGTGTGTGTGTGTGTGTGTGAGTATGTGTGTGTGTGTGTGTGTGTGTGTGTGTGTGTGTGTGTGTGTGTGTGTGTGTGTGTGTGTGTGTGTGTGTGTGTGTGTACTCACCTAATTGTGCTTGCGGGGGTTGAGCTCTGGCTCTTTGGTCCCGCATCTTTGGCTCTTTGGTGTGTGTGTGTGTGTGTGTGTGTGTGTGTGTTGTGTGTGTGTGTGTGTGTGTGTGTGTGTGTGTGTGTGTGTGTGTGTGTGTGTGTGTGTGCGCGCGCGTGTGTGTATCATTAATGTTTAATCAAGTCTCTAGCAGGGTGAGCGTGCAGAATATGCACAGTGGCGTGTTTTGCTTGTTCAAGCATTGACTACTTCATGGTTAGGCTGTAGCCAGTGCTTGTCTAATGTCTTCAGTGCCTGTAGCGTCACTGTAACACGACAAAACACTGAAATACATCTCATACATATTTTTGCTTTTATATTCAATCTTGACACACAAAAAAAATATATACCAAACATGGCATTAATCACCGGATGGTCACATAGAGAATTTTCTATATTGTTTGCTTTAAATAACCCACAAAATCGTTTACATTTCAAAATATGGTTTCGTGACCACTTTGAGAGAGTGCCCAACTTGCTCCGCAACTGTGAACAGTAACGTCTAAGTGTAGTTCGGTAAGTGTCGAGCAATTACTCATAAATGCTCACTTATGAGTAAGACTCGTAAGACTCATGAATAAGACTTACTGTAGTCTTATTCCTCACTATACTAAGACCAAGTTGAATTATCCCCTTTTGGGCAAAGTTGTATGTTTCGTCAATAAAGATGTTAGTAATAACTATATTGGCGCAGTGAAACGAGTATGTCTACTGTTTAAAGGGTAGTATTGTTAGTGAAATGTAGAGGGCGGGGAGCGTAGAGTTTAATGCGATTTTCCCGGGATGCCGACATCAACTCTCCCCTTGTTTGTAAAGCAGTTGAGCAAGAATGTGAACAATCTCATTAAACTGAACATACACTCAAATGTAATTGACCTGTCTCCGATGTGTCCCCCGTCCATCTACCTGTATCCCAACATCCAAGAACCATATACCTAGTACTTGGTACTAGAAATGGTACTAGAAAGGTAACGAGTCGTCTCTGTAACCCTTTCCACTACCGCCCACAAGATGGGTATGGGGTGCATAATAAATGAACTAAACTAAACTAAAAAACTTCTAAAAACAGTTACTCTTGAAACAATTGCCTATCATTGACCTATCATGCCTATCAAGCATGATTTTTAACATCGACAGCAGAGTCCACTGGTTAACAGAATGATTTATATAAAACAGCTTTTAAGGTTTATAAAAATAATACTTGCACACAGATTATCAGTGTCAGGTTAAACATCTGGCAACCAGGGGCCAGATTCACGAAGCAATTATGCAAGAACTTACGAACGTGTACATCTTTCCTCAATCTTTGGCGTCTTTGGTTACATTTATGAAACAGTTTACAAGCATTAAAACTTCCCATTCAACTGTTGTTATTATTCTAAACAGCCTCCTGGTGCTTTGGAGCTCATTAACTGTTTAATAACTGTAAACAAAGCCGCCAAAGATTGAGAAAAGATGTACAGGTTCGTAAATGCTTGCGTAACTGCTTCGTGAATCTGGCCCCAGTGCTCTAAAATCAACACGGGAGTATTAATTTTGTGATTTCAAAGTCTTTTCTTTACCTTAAAGCCTTTCCAAAATACACAGCAAGAATAGGAATGAAAAAAAAAACCTAATCCCCAATCCCCTCAGTATGATTAGTGAGACACAGGGAGGTGCTTAGTAACCTCCACTGCCAACCTTTGCATGCATTTTTTTTTTTTTTTTTTTTTTATTATTTTCTACCACAGACGTGGCCACACATTTACAATGCTAACCAGCATATTTGCATGCATTATGAGGATAACATGAAGAACACGGAAGTTGATAAAGTAATTTCAGAGTTCCAGGTACCTGATTCCAACAAGGGTCTGATAACTGGGCATTCGGTGATGTAGTGTGGGAGATTATGCCGTAGTTCCTGCTGGCAGAGTTTGCACCTGGAGTGCTCAGGATTGGGAAATCCGTCACCTGTAGCCACCTGCCACAGGTAACGATAGCCACCTGCCACAGGTAACGGTAGCCACCTGCCACAGGTAACGGTAGCCACCTGCCACAGGTAACGGTAGCCACCTGCCACAGATAACGGTAGCCACCTGCCACAGGTAACGGTAGCCACCTATCACAGGTAACGGTAGCCACCTGCCACAGGTAACGGTAGCCACCTGCCACAGGTAACGGTAGTCACCTGTCACAGGTAACGGTAGCCACCTGCCACAGGTAACGATAGCCACCTGCCACAGGTAACGGTAGCCACCTGCCACAGGTAACGGTAGCCACCCGCCACAGGTAACGGTAGCCCAACCTGATCCTGTCATTCAGTATGTCCATAAATGCAGGTTAATCTTACGTTAATCATGAAATAAAAAATAAGAAGCCACATGAACCATAGAACCACATGGACCACAGAACCACATGGACCACAGAACCACATGGACCACAGAACCACATGGACCACATAACCACATGGACCACAGAACCACATGGACCACAGAGCCACATGGACCACAGAGCCACATGGACCACAGAGCCCCCAATGAACCACAGAACCACATGGACCACAGAACCACATGGACCACAGAGCCACATGGACCACAGAGCCCCCAATGAACCACAGAACCACATGGACCACAGAACCACATGGACCACAGAGCCCCCATGAACCACATAGACCACAGAACCACATGGACCACAGAGCCACATGGACCGCAGAGCCACATGGACCACAGAACCACATGGACCACAGAACCACACGGACCACAGAGCCCCCAATGAACCACAGAACCACATGGACCACAGAACCACATGGACCACAGAACCACATGGACCACAGAACCACATAATTAATAAAATTAATTACCACATTTACCGGGAGAGAGCACAAACGGTTTCGTCCGCCGTCAACCCAACACATATTTCATTAACATGTAGAAAGTCAGGTTTTTCCCCTAAACAAAACCACATGAAAAACACTTTTAATAAATTTAAGATGAAGCAAACTGTATATAATTTTGTCCACAAAATGTATATTGAAGCCTACGAATTTATTTTTCACAAAACATATGATGAAAAATGATGAAAAAGTTCAGCAAAAGTGTGTTCAAACTTAAAAAAAAAAGTATGAAACTTTGTAAAAGAATTCTACAGGGAAGGTAAGGTAACTATCAGGGGGGGGGGGAAAGCGCCAAGCCATTACGACTATATAACACTTGGAAGGTTAATCCCTAATCCTTATCCTGACCCCTTCCAAGGGGTCAGGACCCCTTGGAAGGGGTCAGGATAAGGATTAGGGATGGTGTGCTACCTCTCCATCACCAAATATTTGTACTTCCCACCAAATAGTCAATATAAGTACTGTCATTTCCGGAGGACGAGTTGTGAAATTCCTGGTTTTCCATAAATATTCCCGGTAAAAACGTGTATTATACGCGGGGGTAAATACACTAATGCAGGCGATGAGTCACAATAACGTGGCTGAAGAATGTTGACCAGACCACACACTAGAAGGTGAAGGGACGACGACGTTTCGGTCCGTCCTGGACCATTCTCAAGTCGATTGTGATACATTAATGATTCAGAGTTCGCTTAGCCAGCTATTGCACCAATGTTGCCAATGCGTCAACATTGACCATCAAGACGACCTCGGAACTGTGTCAGGATGTGCTGAATTGTTTTCTTAAGTCACCTGAAGAAGCGCTTGTAAAGTCATGCCAGATTTTATCATTAAATGTTATTTTTTTTTTGGTTCTTCAGCAGTAAAGTGCTCACGAGGCGACTCACAGCAATCTTTGACGAGAACAAAGATGAATGGTCATCTACCTTCAAATGACAAGAACGTCTCTTATATATGAGAAAGTTCATATAAAAATGTACTTACAATGGACCTTGAGGAAAGAAACTGCATTGCCTTTCTTCAAGATCCCAGAGAAAAAGCAGGTATTTCTTACGAGACTGGAATAGTCAAACAGTAATTTAAATCCCATAAAACTGGAACAATGAACTGGAATTAATTCGAATCAAAATCTATCTTGTTCCAACACTGAAACTACGAACTGAACTCAAGAGCATTATCAATACACCTTTCAAACTAGACCAAAACTCCAATAAAATTGCTGCTAAATTTATTTCCAAAACTTGAACGAGAGACTGGAAGCTTAAAAAAAAAAAAATATGACCAAATCTTTCTTCCACACAACACCAACGAAATGCTGGAATGAAAGGTGCCAAGTCAGTCTTCTTTGGAGTCTGGCTGGAAGCGACACCAAATCCTTCTTCTTTAAGACTGGAACCAAGTGATCTCTAACTCTTTTAGAAAATCTGCGGGAAAAGGTCGGTAATAATTCTTCTACGAGTTTGCTGGGGAAGCTAATCATTGTGAGAGATTAGAGAAAACCTCCTCATTAATCAGTCAGAGAGAATGAAGTCTCGAGCTGGGATGGGTGATGGGGGGGGGACGCTGGGACGGAAGTGAAAATACAGAAAATGAAGGAGAAGAGGAGAAAAAGAAATGGGGAGAAATGAAAGGAAACGAAAAGAAAGGGGGAGAAAGGAAAATAAAAGGAAGAGACATAAAAGAGGAGCAGCAACACTGAAGGAGAGTACAAGGAGGAGGAGAAAGAGCAAAATATTAAAGACAAATGGGAAGACAAAGAACAGAAACAAATAAATGAGACGAAATCTGTTCGAGAATGAAGGAATAAATCAGAAAGAGAGAAAACTCATTGTCAAGAAAATAAAAAGTCTCCTCCACCGACATGAAGTAGAAGTGGGGTCATCTTGGGGGGGGGGGGTCATCGTTGTTCATCTGGGGGTCATCTAGGGTCATATATAGGCTCATATATGTAGTCTTCCTCAATCACCTAGTGACCCAGTGGGCAGAATGTCCAAGAGTTGGTTGGTTCGACGTGTGCCTACGGGTTAAGGAATCGTTTGGGGTCACGTAGGATCATCCGGCATCTTTCAGGGTCAATCTGAGGTCATCTGAGGTCATCTGTGTAATCACCAGTACCCCCCCCCCTAGTACAGCTTCTAGTGACGATGTTAAACTTAAAGATCTTCCACCTGAACTCTCAACGTCCTTGGACGTCACATTGCTCAATTTTTTCCAGACATTTTGCAAGGGAACTAAACACTGGAATTATCCAGTAATTTTTTAGCCAAAAAAATTAGACTTGCAGTTCAAATTTAGCAAAAAAAAATGTAAATTTACAGCGGGTCATCCCCGGGCTGGTGAAGTAGATTTGTCTGTCTGTCTGTCTGTCTGTCTGTCTGTCTGTCTGTCTGTCTCTCTCTCTCTCTCTCTCTCTCTCTCTCTCTCTCTCTCTCTCTCTCTCTCTCTCTCTCTCTCTCTCACTCCCCCCTCCTCTCTCTCTCTCTCTCTCTCTCTCTCTCTCTCTCTCTCTCTCTCTCTCTCTCTCTCTCTCTCACACTCCCCCCCCTCTCTCTCTCTCTCTCTCTCTCTCTCTCTCTCTCTCTCTCTCTCTCTCTCTCTCACTCCCCCTCTCTCTCTCTCTCTCTCTCTCTCTCTCTCTCTCTCTCTCTCTCTCTCTCTCTCTCTCTCTCTCTCTCTCTCTCCCCCCTCCTCTCTCTCTCTCTCTCTCTCTCTCTCTCTCTCTCTCTCCATCACACAATTCGTAGGCTATTTTGCATCCTCTGGGAATTTCTTTTCACTCTCACCCCTCTGTGTCATCTATCTTCCGTTCCATTTTCCCTTTCCCACCTTCCATTTGCCAGCATTTTATCCTCCCTCTTCCATTAGCCTCCCCCTGTCCTCCTCTCTCCTTATTACCTCAAGTGCAACTCTCGTCTCTCCCTCTAAATGTTCTTCATTATCTTCCCTGTTCTATTTCCTTCGTGGCGGGAAGGGCAGCTGTTCTTTTGTCTATGTTCTACATGTTCATCTTACCCCCCCCCCCGTCATGAACTTGGTGTTCAAGAATGATCTTCCGTGCTATCAGGAGCAGATGACTTCACACTCCAGTTAGCAGGCTGAGTGGTTTTCATTTCTATAGCCTTTCCACTATAGATTTTCCCTGGAACACGACCCGTCAATCGGTTTTTCTCCCAGGTCCCCCCAATGGCTGCTGGGTGGATAGGAGCGAACAGTCAATCCTGTCTGTCTAACTTCCCAGGTACCTATTAACTGCTAGATGAACAGGAGCATGAGGTAAGGAAATGGTGCCAATTTGCTTGTGAACTGATCAGGAGGATTCGAAGCTGGGATCTATGATTGTGTGAATCAATGTCTCTCACTTCCAGTCGTGTCTCTCTCTCTCTCTCTCTCTCTCTCTCTCTCTCTCTCTCTCTCTCTCTCTCTCTCTCTCTCTCTCTCTCTCTCTCTCCTTACCATACTTCCCTGTGAAACACCTTCAATGTAATTTTATAACCTGTCTCTTTATTCCGCACCATCTTTATTATGCCTCTCTCTTTTCAGCTCTTATTCTCCTCTTGTTCCCTTCATTCTTCATCATTGTCTTCCTCCATTCCCGCCCTCAAGTCCTCCTTATCTTCCCTTAAAACTATTCCCATTCTCACTCCAAGCGTTCTCTGAACGAGACGTCACAGTCCTTAGCCCTCAAGATGACTGCCCTAAACGTAACAATTCCGTTACAAACGTGACGTATTTATAAACGTCATTAGCACCGTAATATTGACGTGATCGACGTACCGGCCTCGATACGTTATAGGTGGGTTGTTTGCGTTCGTACGCTACTGGTTAATCAACACAGTCGCATTTTTAACGTAGTGGCAAATCGAGAGCCACACTCGTGGCTGTCGATTTGCTCCGGAAAATTATTTGATTTTTCTAACTAATCTCCCCCCCCCCACAATTATAATTATGATAATTATTATCTAGATAATCTAATCAACAGGAGCCAACACCTGTTTTGATTCTAATAATTCCAGGTCTGGATCTAAATTATATAATGTATTAATATATCGCATAATATACATGAACTTTTACAAATCCAAACTATTTTAAATATATATATATATATATATATATATATATATATATATATATATATATATATATATATTTATATATATATATATATATATATATATATATATATATATATATATATATATATATATATATATATATATATATATATGGCTTCTCGTAGCACCTGGTACAATGGTACGTGGTAACAGGCAGCCACCAATCAGAGCACGTCTTGAGATACGAGATATTTGTAAGGAGCAATCAGAGCGCGTCTTGAGTTACGAGATATTTGTAAGGACCAATCAGAGCGCGTCTTGAGTTACGAGATATATGTAAGGACCAATCAAAGCACATCTTGAAATACATTTTGAGACACATATACAATCAGTGTGGTCTAATGGTTAAGGTATCAGGTACCTTACCTGGTGGTTAAGGTACCAATAGGTACCAAGAAGACCACCAACTTCGTCATGAAGAACTCTCTCGAGACCAAACCAAACGCCTTAAGAGAGAAAGAAAGTTAATAGAAAGCTATTAACTTGATTTGTTTCTTGTCTGAAGCATTATACTATCCCCAGAGCATTATACATCCGGACAATAGCCCAGTTTCTAGAGACCAGACAAGGGCAACTATGCCAAGCTGACGGTATGGAACATATATACCGGGTTGTTAATGTCATTCTAGGTACGAAGCCTCCTCCTTGTTTCCCCTTGTTGGCTATGTATTAAAGCCCAGTTTTGGGAGCAGGTGTTAACTGTGTCGTTTGTTGTGTGCTACTAGTTGCTCCAGTGGTTAAGACTGGAGACCGTACAAGGGGGCAGGGCAGCGGCCGGACGCCTTAGCCAATGAGCGCGCGTCAGGACGGACTAAAGCCAATGAGCGCGCGCCACAACGGACTAAAGCCAATGAGCGCGCGTCACAACGGACAAAAGCCAATGAGCGCGCGTCAGGACGGACTAAAGCCAATGAGCGCGCGTCAGGACGGACTAAAGCCAATGAGCGCGCGTCACAACGGACTAAAGCCAATGAGCGCGCGTCAGGATGGACTAAAGCCAATGAGCGCGCGTCACAACGGACTAAAGCCAATGAGCGCGCATCACAACGGACAAAAGCCAATGAGCGCGCGTGAGGACGGACTAAAGCCAATGAGCGCGCGTCAGGACGGACTAAAGCCAATGAGCGCGCGTCTCAACGGACTAAAGCCAATGAGCGCGCGTCAGGACGGACTAAAGCCAATGAGCGCGCATCACAACGGACAAAAGCCAATGAGCGCGCGTCAGGACGGACTAAAGCCAATGAGCGCGCGCCACAACGGACTAAAGCCAATGAGCGCGCGTCACAACGGACTAAAGCCAATGAGCGCGCGTCAGGACGGACTAAAGCCAATGAGCGCGCGTCAGGACGGACTAAAGCCAATGAGCGCGCGTCACAACGGACTAAAGCCAATGAGCGCGCGTCAGGACGGACTAAAGCCAATGAGCGCGCATCACAACGGCCAAAAGCCAATGAGCGCGCGTCAGGACGGACTAAAGCCAATGAGCGCGCGTCAGGACGGACTAAAGCCAATGAGCGCGCGTCACAGCGGACTAAAGCCAATGAGCGCGCATCACAACGGACAAAAGCCAATGAGCGCGCGTCAGGACAGACTAAAGCCAATGAGCGCGCGTCAGGACGGACTAAAGCCAATGAGCGCGCGTCACAGCGGACTAAAGCCAATGAGCACGCATCACAACGGACAAAAGCCAATGAGCGCGCGTCAGGACGGACTAAAGCCAATGAGCGCGCGTCACAGCGGACTAAAGCCAATGAGCACGCATCACAACGGACAAAAGCCAATGAGCGCGCGTCAGGACGGACTAAAGCCAATGAGCGCGCGTCAGGACGGACTAAAGCCAATGAGCGTGCGTCACAACGGACTAAAGCCAATGAGCGCGCGTCAGGACGGACTAAAGCCAATGAGCGCGCGTCACAACAGACAAAAGCCAATGAGCGCGCGTCACAACAGACTAAAGCCAATGAGCGCGCGTCACAACAGACTAAAGCCAATGAGCGCGCGCGTCGAGACATACCATCTACCGCCAGCCTATAAATGTTCTAATTTTATTATCTATAGACCCCCCCAAAAATACATTAATTATAGTGTTGTGTAGAGGCCAGGCATGCCAGAGTTCAAGAGCTAATTACATTTACCTCTCATGGACCTTGTTTTCAGTCGAGCAAAAATATTAAAATCAGTTTTAACGTGATTACCTCATCAAAATATGCACGGTAGGGGCTCTTATGGAAGCCTCGGAAATATGAACATTATAAATAGGATAAAGCAGCTATTATTACTTTCGTCAGAAGGAAAATAGGAAACAATTTGAAGTTTTTATCGCTGTGTAAAGTTTAATTAGTAATTATCATTAATTTGTTCCAGCTTTCTTTGTTAGTTAGGTTGTCAGGGGTTATAATAGATGCGCTGTAAGTTTTTTTTTTCTTTTGTTAAGAGAGATACATCTCAACCCCCTTTGATCTATGCTACTCAAACCCGTTTTCTATGATTCAACTCCCGCTTTCTATAATAGGAGCCCCCGTTTTCTATAATACAACGAGCCCGTCCTCAGATCAAATTCATCACGACGAGAACTTACAGCACACTCAAACCACCTGGATAGTTATCTACATACTACATTTGCAATAGTCTGAAAGTAGACTGCCGTTCCAGTAATAATCTACATGAAAACTGGCAAGTGAACCTTTGTCCTGAACAGAGTTTATTCTCTGTTATAACTTTATTGTATTTTATGTAAAGTTTTTAAAATATTGCAGTTTATATAAAGTTATAACTTTATTGTATTATAAATCGTTGGTTTAAAATATAATAAAGTTTTAAAAGTTTATCTTGAAAATAAAATGTTGGCAGACAAACTAATATAAGTAAAAATGCGAGTATTGCAGCAAATTACAGGAAGACCTTGGCAAACTTCAAGGTGTGCAGGAAGCTATACCTTAGCTGGGGAGAAGGGGAGAGGGGGGGGGGGGAAGGTAATTACGAGAATTGGAAACTGGAAATGATTCGGGAATGTATAGAATTCCAACTCAAACGACAGGACCACATATTAAACAAGATATCAGAAACACATATTGGCCAATTTTCAATCATTAGAATGGCACTTAAACCTCAGAGATTACCCACAAGACTACACAGCCTATGTGAGGCCAACACTAGGATAAACACAGAATATCGAGAACACTATGTTGTGAGGATAGGTTAAGATCGCTCCAATCTAATAACAGTAGAGGAGTGAAAAAGAAATACTTACTACATGCATGATACTTAAGAGGAAAAAGAAAACGTGGCCAAGGACACACTCTTGTAAATGCACTGATAAAAAATAACAGAACATAGATGGAATATGGAAACTCAAAAGCCCCGAAGAAGCTATAAAGATTTGGATCTTGCTCCTCTGTAATTACTGTTAGGTGAACACATAACCAGCCGCTCTACTCCTCCTTACACACCTGTCAGTGGTCTATCAGGCTCTACACCTGCCACAGTGGTCTATCAGGCCCTCCCACACCTGCCACGGTGGTCTGTCAGGCTCTACACCTGCCACAGTGGTCTATCAGGCCCTCCCACACCTGCCACAGTGGTCTGTCAGGCTCTACACCTGCTACAGTGGTCTATCAGGCCCTCCCACACCTGCCACAGTAGTCTGTCAGGCTCTACACCTGCCACAGTGGTCTATCAGGCCCTCCCACACCTGCCACAGTGGTCTGTCAGGCTCTACACCTGCCACAGTGGTCTATCAGGCCCTCCCACACCTGCCACAGTGGTCTGTCAGGCTCTACACCTGCCACAGTGGTCTATCAGGCCCTCCCACACCTGCCACGGTGGTCTGTCAGGCTCTACACCTGCCACAGTGGTCTATCAGGCCCTCCCACATCTGCCCCAGCGGTCTATCAGACCCTAATAACACCACTAACTGGGAACTGCTAACCTGGAGGCCAGTGTGTGTGTGTATTTTCCAGCACAAGTTTCTGGGGGCTACTGGGGGCTTCTGGGGACTACTGGGGGCTACTGGGGGCTTCTGGAGGCTACTGGGGGCTTCTGGGGGCTACTGGGGGCTTCTGGGGGCTACTGGGGGCTACTGGGGGCTTCTGGGGGCTTCTGGGGGCTACTGGGGGCTTCTGGGGGCTATTGGGGGCTACTGGGGGCTTCTAGGGGCTATTGGGGGCTACTGGGGGCTTCTGGGGGCTACTGGGGGCTTCTGGGGGCTACTGGGGGCTACTGGGGGCTTCTGGGGGCTACTGGGGGCTTCTGGGGGCTTCTGGGGGCTACTGGGGGCTTCTGGGGGCTACTGGGGGCTTCTGGGGGCTTCTGGGGGCTACTGGGGGCTACTGGGGGCTTCTGGGGGCTACTGGGGGCTTCTGGGGGCTTCTGGGGGCTACTGGGGGCTTCTGGGGGATACTGGGGGCTATTCTGAAACAAGATTAGTCTAAGTTAGACCTAAGTCTAAGTTAAGTGCTGAATGCCGTCTAACTTGGCGAGAGAAACTTAACTTTCGTCAGGTTTTCTCTAAGTCTCTCACTCCTGTTTTTTTTTAATCGTCAATTCCTCTCCCTCTTTCATCTCTTCCTCTTCGGTTTCTTCTCCAAATTATCACACCCTTTACTCATATTCTCTCCTCATTCGCTCCATTACTCACTGTCTTTTCTCATATTCCCAGCTTTAACTTTAATTTCTCTCTTCTCATTGTTTCATATTCTCGTAATCTTCATATCTTCTCTTCCTCATCTCTCCTCCTTTTCGACGTCGTCTTCCTTATCGTCCTGCTGCTGCTGCTGCTGCTTCTCGAGGCGGTGGAGGTCCTCCTTGAGGTCGTTGTCCTCAGGGCTCCTCTTCAAGGTTGTTCTCAAGGTCTTAACAATCGTCTTTAAGGTCGTTGTCCTTAGGGCCCCTCCAAAAGGTCGTTCACAAGGTCTTAACAATCGTCTTTAAGGTCGTTGTCCTTAGGGCCCCTCCAAAAGGTTGTTCTCAAGGTCTTCTTCAAGGTCGTCTTCAAGGTCGTCCTCAAGGTCGTCGTCCTCCAGGGCAAGTGCTGACATTCATCACATTTACGGTCATTTTATAGTGTATTTTAACGACAAGAATAACTGCTCTTCGTCACAGTTTTCTTTTGTTATGATTCCCTTAATGCCCCTTCCCTCTTGTAAGGAAGAGAAGGAGAGGGAGAGAGGGAAGGAAGAGGAGCCGGGGGTGGGGGGGGGGTGAGAGTAAGATGATGGAGAAAGGGTGAAATAAGACCCAAAATTGAGAGGGTAGAGGAAACGATACTACCAAACACAACGACGCAGGAAGGAAGTAAATATTCTTAGCGTCATCTTGAGAGTCATCTCCAGACTTGCTATCTCTCTACAGCCATCTAGCCTGATATCTCCACATCAAACTAATAAGCAAATGATCTGGCATTGATATAAAAAAGGTCAAAATGACCGCATACGTGCAATGAAATGCAAAAAAAATATTTCTAAAATATTTCAACTTAAATCTTAAAATCCCGAACAGGGCCAAATTTTGCAAGTAAATATTTAGTCTCTTCACTGAGGTGAAATTTCTCACTCAGCAGGAAGGAGCCCCGGCGTGGCCTTCAGGTCGTGGAGAGACACGTCTAAAGGTCCTACTACGAGGGTCACTATCAACTAGTGGCACTCAGAGGGTCACTATCACCTAGCGCCACTCAGAGGGACACCATAACTGTGGTAGATAAAGGGTGACTGGGCAGCCAGTGTGTGTGTGGCGGGCGACTAACACTTCAGCGAATGGGGGCGGTAATGGACTGAACGTAAAGTTAGTAACTCTTTATATAAAAGCGTAGACCCAGATTCACGAAGCAGTTCCGCAAGTACTTACGAACGTGTACATCTTTCCTCAATCTTTGACGGCTTTGGTTACATTTATTAAACAGTTTACAAGCATGAAAACTTGACAATCAACTGTTGTTATTGTTATAAAAGCCTCCTGGTGCTTCGGAGCTCATTATCTGTTTAATAATTGTAAACAAAGCCGCCAAAGATTGAGAAAAGATATACAGGTTCATAAGTGCTTGCGTAACTACTTCCTGGCCCGTGGAGACTATATTAACACAAATGGGGGCCTATACATGAGTATAATCCTACATACCAGCCACATTTGGGAAGCCAATAACATATTGGCTTCCCAATATGTTACTGGGAAGCCAACGTTATCAACCCCAATACCACCCAAAAGTAACTGCCCTAACCCCTCCTCCCCCACACACCCACGAGATGAAAATGATTAAATAGTTGGGAAGGTCAAGACGGGACCGAGTTAATTGAGACATTCTTGGCCATAACGTCATCTTGCCCGACCTGACCGCCACGACCGCCACCCACACACCAACAATTCATACAATAGTGCCCCCTTGATGCCTCAAAATAATTACCTGGATTGTACATGGATAAGCTTCTTCTACTCCACCATGGCCGGCCCGGGGCCCAGGCTTGACCTGGGAGAGCTTGGTCCAACAGACTGTTGCTTAGAGCAGCGGCCCAGCAGGCCCCACATATCCACCACAGCCTGGTTGGTCCGGGGTATATCGAGTTATCACATTCCAAGGCTTGGATTACCATCCTGAGTAAACAAGATTTAAATCTAGTCAAAAACGGGTAGTCGCGGATGCTGGAGGCTGCCACAGCGGGGAAAAACTATGAATATCTCCTAAAATCCTATGCATCAAATTTAGAGTTATATCTCCACGGGAGTAATATCTCCACCGGAGTTATCTCACCCCGTGATACACCCAGCGAACCTAGACTGCAATTTCCGCAATGCGGACCTTACTTTACAACGCAATGAAGCAGCTGCCACTTTCACAAGGTACGAAAGGTGTAGGTGGACGTGAGGGAGGGAGAGAGAGAGAGAGAGAGAGAGAGAGAGAGAGAGAGAGAGAGAGAGAGAGAGAGAGAGAGAGAGAGAGAGAGAGAGAGAGAGAGAGAGAGTGGTTTAGCCAACACACAAACATTCTGACCAGTATTATTTTGATCTTATGCAACGTTATGCTCTCATCACTAGAAAACTGACTTTGCAATCTTAGCCATGGTCCGGAGTGCTGGGGAATAACTGTCCCGGCATCTTGTAACTGTCCCAGCATCTTGTAACTGTCCCAGCATCTTGTAACTGTCCCAGCATCTTGTAACTGTCCCGGCATCTTGTAACTGTCCCGGCATCTTGTAACTGTCCCGGCATCTTGTAACTGTCCCAGAATCTTGTAACTGTCCCGGCATCTTCTAACTGTCCCAGCATCTTGTAACTGTCCCAGCATTTTGTAACTGTCCCAGCATCTTGTAACTGTCCCGGCATCTTGTAACTGTCCCAGCATCTTGTAACTGTCCCAGCATCTTGTAACTGTCCCAGCATCTTGTAACTGTCCCAGCATCTTGTAACTGTCCCGGCATCTTGTAACTGTCCCAGCATCTTGTAACTGTCCCAGCATCTTGTAACTGTCCCAGCATCTTCTAACTGTCCCAGCATTTTGTAACTGTCCCAGCATCTTCTAACTGTCCCAGCATCTTCTAACTGTCCCAGCATTTTGTAACTGTCCCAGCATCTTCTAACTATCCCAGCATTTTGTAACTGTCCCAGCATCTTCTAACTGTCCCAGCATCATAGCGAATAACTATCGTGGTGCTAAAAACTACCGTCCAATTAGCTTACCATCAATTATGTGGGAATTACTAGCAGCATCGACTGCAAGAACAATTCACAATCAGCTTCACAAACAATATACTAAACGACGAATACAACAATACCCAGCTAGAGGAACAGACACTCAGTAAAGGTACTGCACCATTTGCCAATCGTCCGACATTTGTGTTTTTTTTCGGGGCTGGTGGAATTTGACCTAACTCAATTCTAAAACAATTTCGGAGGCGTCACGCTGCTGTTTAGAATTGGTAGCTGACCTATGCACGTACTGGGGTCGTGCGTAGGTCAAGAGTAACCACCACTACCTGAAAATAGTCCCCACGAAACCAATAATTCCACGAAACAAATAATCCCTAATCCCACGAAACAAATAATCCCTAATCCCACGCAACAAATAATCCCTAATCCCACGAAACAAATAATTCCTAATCCCACGAAACAAATAATCCCTAATCCCACGAAATAAATAATCCCTAATCCCACGAAACAAATAACGATAGCAGCAGCATCAACAAAGACAACAGCAGGAATAACAGCAGCAGCAGCAACAAAAAATACAATCAACCCTACACAATCAAGTCAATCGTTCCTATCCTCCGCCGTATCCAAAATCCTTATATCCCGTCCAAGTGCTACATAGTCGTAATGGCTTAATGTTGCTTTCTCCTAATAATTACCCGACCTCCACTTAATTAAACAACCACAAGATACATTTATTTAAAACCGTAGAAAATAAACATTTCGCCAGACACGGAGGGGGAAGACACACCATCTTCCCGCCACCACAGTCTAAAGTGATGTATTCGTTTCTCTTTTGTTTTTCTGCCGCCGTGGTTGGCAACACTGGCGTCCTCCCCTGCCAGAGTTTATTTTGACGGTATTACTATAGAAAAGAACAGCTGACATAGGTGCAATCTGCATTAGAGTGAAAATGTAGGTGTGTGTATATGTGCTATTGCAAGGAAACATCTGGTGATGATACTGTGATTAGCAGAAATACTTATTCAATGCTTGACTCACGCGGTATTTTGGTGATCACCGAGAGGCAACAACGGCGCATGCTGGGTCTTGCCGGCTTGATGGTTTGTTTACCTTTCTGACTGTAATGTATATTTACTTTATCCCGTGACCTTTTATGGGTCATATGGGATAAAGCAGCCTTATGGATATTATTACTCCCTTATGGATATTTGCTTTATCTAAAGAGACCTTCAAAGATGTTTGGTCTTTTACTTAACCAACTGTAAAGACTTGCTACCCAAGATTAGGTTTAGTTGGGCCTAGGTTAGGTTTATTATTTATTTCAATTCTTCTACTTCCTTCAAAATTCCCATTTCCAAAATCCCGCTTTTTGTAAGTAAGTTTTTGGACTAAAGAGTTTAGTCTCAATACATAGTTTCCACGACGTATACATAGGTATAGCACTAACATACAGACCAAAAGGTGTATACTCCACCTCTCAGTGAATATACATAGAATATTTATAAGTATAAAACTCTCTTGAGGACTAAAGCTCTTGCGAACTAAATCTTGCTGGTTGGTCAGTTTAAGCTCTAGTGAGTGGCCTTAAGAACTATCACACAGTTCATAGGCTTTAAGCCTAACTCCACACCCAAAAAAGATCAGCGTAAAAATGAACGTTGTCAGAATGTTGTGTGGGGGTTGGGCCTCGCCGTTGGTCGTACACCAAGCCCAAGCTGGGGTGCAAGTCGGTAATCACGACCCGGTACGACCCGAGTCAGAGTTTTACTTGACTTATCCACTCAAGAAGGCTTCACAGGAACGGCCAAAGTCATGTCATTATTAAGTTCAGCTTAGAAGTTTTCGCCGAGAACTTTTAATGTTCCCTTGCGTGAAAGTTCCTATTGTTGGGCAACTCGATTTTAATGACTTCAACCGCTGGATAGCTCCACCTTGTAAGCCTTCACTCCACTGGATAGCTTCTTGTTTTAAAGCTTAATCTTATGGGGGTTAGCCTTCTTTGTAAGACCAACTAGGCAGCCGTTTTGCAAGTTTTTACCATACTGAGTAGCCCGACAGCCGGTCGAGCCGAGCGGACAGCACGCTGGACTTGTGATCCTGTGGTCCTGGGTTCGAACCCAGGCGCCGGCGAGAAACAATGGGCAGAGTTTCTTTTACCCTATGCCCCTGTTACTTAGCAGTAAAATAGGTACCTGGGTGTTAGTCAGCTGTCACGGGCTGCTTCCTGGGGGTGGAGGCCTGGTCGAGGACCGGGCCGCGGGGACACTTAAAGCCCTGAAATCATCTCAAGATAACCTCAAGATAACATTGAAAACTTCACCCCATAGGGTAAACCCCCATTGGAACACTTCAACCCCAATATCAATTTTCGTTTCTCAAAACCTAACTTGTCTGCGAACTTAATTTTAACACTTAACGACACACCAAATGTAACACAATCACCGCTCCTGGGAAGTATATGTTAATTTCTGATTACTTGTGTCTCCAGAGTATAGAAAATGGTTAAAATTCCCCTCAAACTTTGGCTTGACCTTCGCCTCAGAAGTTTAGTGAAGACGTCTTGAAGATACCTGAAGGCTGCCGACTCTTCCTCTAGAGCAGTGACACATTGTTTCATAAGTCGCCAGCCGTCAGGTACCTTGAAGACGTCTTGAAGATACCTGAAGGCTGCCGACTCTTCCTCTAGAGCAGTGACACATTGTTTCATAAGTCGCCAGCCGTCAGGTACCTTGAAGACGTCTTGAAGATACCTGAAGGCTGCCGACTCTTCCTCTAGAGCAGTGACACATTGTTTCATAAGTCGCCAGCCGTCAGGCACCTTGAAGACGTCTTCCCTTAAGCCGTCGAAGACAAAGATCAAGCTAGCGTCTGAGGGGGAAGTATTTGCTATTTTCTCTATCTTAAGAGACAGAAGCAATCACAAAATAACACTACCATGAACACAAATTGTTTTTCTTTGACAAGTGTATTGAAATACCTCCTCAAGTTACTTTAGAACAACGGCGAAATAGTTTATAAAATTGACGTTGAACTATTTTTTTGGAGGGGTGGCGGGGGGGGGGGGGGGGGATTTGGCTGCGTCTTGTGTGTTGATTGGCCAAAAATTTCCTTACCAGATGTTACAAAAACAAGTCCATTATTTACCCAGCTATCACGGTCGTTTCGTACCTGCCGCGAGTTTCGTACCTGCGACTCGCTACAAAACAAAGCCCGCCATACACCTCTTATCCGTCCATCTCTCACAATTTGCCGCCCCGTAAAAAAACAAATGACAACCGTTTTGCCTAGCGCGAAACGTACGAACCCGAGCAACCTCCCTAACCTATATCAACGTCGATGCACAAAATACGTCAATATATTGGTGATTTCATTTGTACAGTTACGTCGCATTTTTAACGGATTATTCGATTCCGTAAAATAGGGGGGACGGATACTACCCTTCCCTCCCCCCCCCCCTCCCAGTGGTGGTAGGGGGTAATATGTATATGTTTCACTTCTGGGTTTCTTGCCCAACTACTTCCCCCCTTCCTCTGCCCCTCCCTCAGCCCCTCCCTCTACCTCTTCCTCTGCCCCTTCCTCTGCCCCTTCCTCTGCCCCTTCCTCTGCCCCTCTCTCTACCTCTTCCTCTGCCCCTTCCTCTGCCCCTTCCTCTGCCCCTCCCCCAGCCTCCCACTGGCGTCATCCCGCAAGGCTCCTGACGCCTTACTCACTCATGTGCGTCAAGAATTAGGTGGCGTTGATGGTGCGGGGAATTTATGCGGCCCGAGTCACAATACTGGTGGCGTGTCACAGCCAGGGGAGGGCAGGGGAGGGCAGGAGGGGGGCAGGAGGGGGGCAGGGCAAGATGGGGGCAGGAGGGGGGAGGGCACGAGTGGGGAGGGAAGGGCAAGAGTGGGGAGGGAAGGGCAAGAGTGGGGAGGGAAGGGCAAGAGTGGGGAGGGGAGGGCAAGAGTGAGGAGGGAAGGGCAAGAGTGGGGAGGGAAGGGCAAGAGTGGGGAGGGAAGGGCAAGAGTGAGGAGGGAAGGGCAAGAGTGAGGAGGGAAGGGCAAGAGTGAGGAAGGAAGGGCAAGAGTGAGGAGGGAAGGGCAAGAGTGGGGAGGGAAGGGCAAGAGGGGGGAGGGGAGGGCAGGAGAGGGGGCAGGGGAGGGCAAGAGTGAGAAGGGAAGGGCAAGAGGGGGGAGGGAAGGGCAAGAGTGGGGAGGGAAGGGCAAGAGTGGGGAGGGAAGGGCAAGAGTGAGGAGGGAAGGGCAAGAGTGGGGAGGGAAGGGCAAGAGTGAGGAGGGAAGGGCAAGAGTGAGGAGGGAAGGGCAAGAGTGGGGAGGGAAGGGCAAGAGTGGGGAGGGAAGGGCAAGAGAGAAGTAGTTATGAAGGAGTAGGGGAGGAAGGCGAGGATGATAAATTAATTAACAGAATATCCTGATTTTTGTAATATTTATTAATACTAATACGACCGAATACAACAAAATCCCAAAAATAAAATATACAACGGAAAAATACAGCCAGCCTTTTAATAAAATGTAATATTTCAATTAGGTTAATTATCCCTTTACCCGGTGTAGGATAAAGCCCAATGTGTTCTGTGATCTTGACCTTGGTGGAGTTAACTGAGGGTTAAACTCGACCTCTAAGTGTCACTCGACCACCAAGTGCCACTCGGTCACCAAGTGCCCCTCGACCACCAAGTGCCACTCGACCACCAAGTGCCACTCGGCCACCAAGTGCCACTCGACCACAAAGTGCCACTCGACCACCAAGTGCCACTCGACCATTAAGTGCCACTCGGCCACCAAGTGCCACTCGACCATTAAGTGCCACTCGACCACCAAGTGTCACTCGACCACCAAGTGCCACTCGACCACCAAGTGCCACTCGACCATCAAGTGCTACTCGACCACAAAGTGCCACTTGACCACCAAGTGCCACTCGGCCACAAAGTGCCACTCGACCACAAAGTGCCACTTGACCACCAAGTGCCACTCGGCCACAAAGTGTCACTTGACCACTAAGTGCCACTCGGCCACAAAGTGCCACTCGACCACAAAGTGCCACTTGACCACCAAGTGCCACTCGACCACCAAATGCCACTCGACCACCAAGTGCCACTCGACCACCAAGAGCCCCTTGACCACCAAGTGCCACTCGGCCACAAAGTGCCACACAGTAACAGAAACTGTACCATGCCAAGCGCATGATAACTTATCAACAGGTACCCAGATGCCCATGTCCTAATGACCACTATACCCACAGGTAACTATGCACAGTCAACACACGGGTCACTTTGCATAGTGACCATTGGGGGGCAGGGACATATCAATGACCCATGGACACATCTGCAGTGTATGTCCTAGACCTACAGTGTTGACACACACCTGCAGTGTGTCTTTGACCTACAGTGTTGACACACCTGCTGTGATATTTTAATCGGATTGGTCCACTTCCTTAGAATTGGTCATCTCAGTCAATTCTAGTTAGCTTTCAATCATCCCTATGAGCATCCTGATGCTCAATCTAATACTCCAATGCCTAAGAGATCAATATAAATCAACTCTCTTTCCTCAATGACACAAACTCTCTCAACTTTAACGACTCTTGTCAATTCGCGGGCGCACAATTCTCCCCAAACAGTCATCTATATGTTTCCTATATAGCGATGGATCTCTGTTTTATAGCTCAACTTTTGTCTCTCATTGTCGTGCAAAAAAATAAATAAAAGGGTCCGGGGCATTGGAAAGAGTTCTGGAAAGAGAGTTTGGGGCAAGGGAGAGTTCTGGCTCTTGCTCCAAACTCTCTTTGCAGGGGGCAAGGGAGAGTTCTTGCTATTGCTCAAACTCTCTTTGCAAGG
The DNA here is from genome assembly GCF_040958095.1 of Procambarus clarkii. Lineage (NCBI taxonomy): Eukaryota > Metazoa > Arthropoda > Malacostraca > Decapoda > Cambaridae > Procambarus > Procambarus clarkii. The sequence goes on from NC_091174.1 coordinate 10,956,593, forward strand.
GCAAAAGAATTTGGCGCAAAGAAATGAGATGTTGGCAGAGAGTGTGGAGCAAAGGAAAGAGTTTTTGCAAGAGAGTTTGAGAGGAAATGAAAAAGTTCTTACAACAATTCGTTCCTATCAGTTTGTACAATAATTACAATGAGGTCGAGCAATAGTTTGTTCCAAAAATTTTGTGCAATGGTTTGTCCCAAAGATTTTGTGCAATTGTTTGTCCCAAAGATTTTGTGCAATGGTTTGTCCCATTGTACAAAACTATTGCACAAAGATTTTGTGCAATTGTTTGTCCCAAAGATTTTGTGCAATGGTTTGTCCAAAGAGTTTGATGCAATAGAGTTCGTTACAAAGTCCAAGAGTTCGTGCACTCTTAATATCACCGGTACAGGAGGATATAAACTTTAATTTGGTTAATGATAACGAAAATTTTTCGCAAGAATGGACAAAAGTTTTTTTTTTTAATTTAGTTCTTCGCTAAAGCTTGAGTAAGAATATAAGGATATTCTCAAGAACTTGTAAGTGGATAAAGTAACTGCAGGTCTTCAGGTACCTCAGATCTAAGCCTTTGAAATGTGTAGTGACTGTTGAGAGTCCTGTACAATCACTGTTGACAGGCCTGTACAATCACTGTTGACAGGCCTGTACAATCACTGTTGACGGGCCTGTACAATCACTGTTGACAGGCCTGTACAATCACTGTTGACAGGCCTGTACAATCACTGTTGACGGGCCTGTACAATCACTGTTGACGGGCCTGTACAATCACTGTTGACGGGCCTGTACAATCACTGTTGACAGGCCTGTACAATCACTGTTGACGGGCCTGTACAATCACTGTTGACGGTCCTGTACAATCACTGTTGACGGGCCTGTACAATCACTGTTGACGGTCCTGTACAATCACTGTTGACGGGCCTGTACAATCACTGTTGACAGGCCTGTACAATCACTGTTGACAGGCCTGTACAATCACTGTTGACAGGCCTGTACAATCACTGTTGACGGTCCTGTACAATCACTGTTGACGGGCCTGTACAATCACTGTTGACAGGCCTGTACAATCACTGTTGACGGGCCTGTACAATCACTGTTGACAGGCCTGTACAATCACTGTTGACAGGCCTGTACAATCACTGTTGACAGGCCTGTACAATCACTGTTGACAGGCCTGTACAATCACTGTTGACAGGCCTGTACAATCACTGTTGACAGGCCTGTACAATCACTGTTGACGGGCCTGTACAATCACTGTTGACAGGCCTGTACAATCACTGTTGACAGGCCTGTACAATCACTGTTGACGGTCCTGTACAATCACTGTTGACGGGCCTGTACAATCACTGTTGACAGGCCTGTACAATCACTGTTGACAGGCCTGTACAATCACTGTTGACAGGCCTGTACAATCACTGTTGACAGGCCTGTACAATCACTGTTGACGGTCCTGTACAATCACTGTTGACGGGCCTGTACAATCACTGTTGACAGGCCTGTACAATCACTGTTGACAGGCCTGTACAATCACTGTTGACAGGCCTGTACAATCACTGTTGACAGGCCTGTACAATCACTGTTGACAGGCCTAGTGTTCCTAGTGGACCAAACTCTCACAAGTCAAGCCTGGCCTCGGGCCGGGCTTGGGGAGTAGAACAACTCCCAGAACCCCCATCAACCAGGTATCAACCAGGCCTGTAAAATCACTGTTGACCCCCTTCCTGTACCACCACTGTTGAATGAAACTGATGGTTGTGCTGGAAATGAACAATGGTGGAACAAGAGGAATACCAACCACACGGGGATGCCAGGCTTGGCACTCCGTGTCCTTCTCTGACGAATATGGAAAAGTAGTCAGTGACAGGGGAAATAAATTAGTGAATCATGGCTAGAATCTGCAGGCGATGAGTCACAATAACGGGGCTGAAGTATGTTGACCAGACCACACACACTAGAAGGTGAAGGGACGACGACGTTTCGGTCCGTCCTGGACCATTCTCAAGTCGATTGTGAATGGTCCAGGACGGACCGAAACGTCGTCGTCCCTTCACCTTCTAGTGTGTGGTCTGGTCAACATGGCTAGAATCTGCTCCATTCTTTTTTACCGGTTTCCCGAAAAAAAATTATTGCGCGTTAATAATTTGCGAGTCAGTATGACCATTAATAAAGAATATTAAATTTGGAAACAAACATGTAGCAGAACAGCCAAAAATATATATTGTAAATACTTTTCTCATTTGACTTGATGAAGGCTTATGATGTTACATCATTGTTCGTTTTTGTAGAGATGAAAATATGTGAAGAAGTGGTTAACTTCGTTAATCTTACCTGAACGTAGCCACAGGGGCTGAAATATGCCAGGCCTCAGTAGTGTACGAAGTGTCATAAGTGCCAGGTCGACCTTTCTACCAACAGTTACCGTGACAACTGATGGCACTCCTGGCAAGACTGGGTCAAGAAACAGGGTTTTGTAAATGTGTTTGTAAAATGTTGGAACTCCCATGGGTAGAGTTTCGTTGTTATCTTGAGGTTATATTGAGATAATTTCGGGGCTTTTTAGTATCCCCCGCGGCCCGGTCCTCGACCAGGCCTTCACCCCCCAGGAAGCAGCCCGTGACAGCTGACTAACACCCAGGTACCTATTTTACTGCTAGGTAACAGGGGCATAGGGTGAAAGAAACTCTGCCCATTGTTTCTCGCCGGCGCCTGGGATCGAACCCAGGACCACAGGATCACAAGTCCAGCGTGCTGTCCGCTCGGCCGACCGGCGTTGCCCACCAGGAGGCCTCATGGGCAAACGCTTGCCCTCAGGAGCCGCCAAAAGTGATAAAAGAATGTAACCAAGATGGTTAAGAATGCTTACGAGAGTGCTTTAAAAAAATCTGAATTTACTGATTGTGGTGAATGATATGTACACAGGACTACTTATGTACACAGGACTACTTATGTACACAGGACTACTTATGTACACAGGACTACTTATGTACACAGGACTACTTATGTACACAGGACTACTTAATGTTCGTTGGCTTACTAGAGAGAGAGTCTTTACACGAATGTTTAGTGAGTTTGGGTGAAATTCATCTATTTTTGACGACCGAAAAAGTTTTCTTGACAAGAATTATCTGTTGTGTAAATTTGTAGGTCAATGTTTTTTCCACAGATTTCTCCGCAAATTCTTCAACTCTAAATTACATGGATCTGACTAAACACCTGATGTTATGTTAGACAACATTAAAGGCCTTTAGAAACCAAACAGATCGTTTCTAAAGGTGATATGTCGCAAGAACACGACAGATATTGGAATTACTGACAAAATATACATTCAGATCCTTTAAATGGAAATTTCGAGTATCACTAATTCAACCGTTGATCAATTTTATTTTAAGATTCATAAACTCATTTTGACATTTGAAGAGAACAACTGCTGATCAATTTTATTTTAAGATTCATAAACTCATTTGACATTTGAAGAGAACAACTGTTGATCAATTTTATTTTAAGATTCATAAACTCATTTTGACATTTGAAGAGAACAACTGCTGATCAATTTTATTTTAAGATTCATAAACTCATTTGACATTTGAAGAGACTGCAAAAATTCGTAGTGTGCAAGAGTGTAGCATTAGACAAACTCAAAGTGGAAATGTTGTAGTGGTTCAGGATTTTTTTCGTTTACGATACTTGTAAATCATTTACAAAGCAGCTCAATCTGGCACAATTTTTTTCGATTTCAGAGCTGAACTAGAACAAACTTTTGAGAGAGATCGGTTAGTGACTGAATTAACACAGAAAATTGCGAATAATAGGAGTTTTGAGAGTATAAAAATTAATTCTTGACACTTCTAACAGAAAAATCACCCAATAACAGTATTTCTGTCGACAAAGTCATGCGAATTATCGCTTTCAGCTTTGAGCTTTGTCATGTCTGACAGCTGAGTGGACAGCGCCTCGGATTCGTAGTCCTGAGGTTCCGAGTTCGATCCCCCGGTGAAGGCGGAAACAAATGGGCAGAGTTTCTTTCACCCTGTTCACCTAGCAGTAAATAGGTACCTGGGAGTTAGACAGCTGCTACCTGTGTTTCCTGGGGGGGGGGGGGTGTAATAAAAAGGAGGCCTGGTCGAGGACCGGGCCGCGGGAACGCTAAGCCCCGAAATCATCTCAAGATTACCTCAAGAAGAAGATGGTGTCTAATTACAGTAGGAGACTTACTGGTGAAACTAGCGGAGCACAGTTCTCGCAACGACCAATTAGAAGCCTGATATTATATATATATATATATATATATATATATATATATATATATATATATATATATATATATATATATATATACATATATTATATATAGTCGAAAGATTGTTAATCTTCACTTGTGGTTTATGCAAGTATAGGCTTATAGCATGGACACGAGTTCTCTCACATTAACAGTGGCTTGATGAAAAACGCATAGTAACCTCTCACTTGTCTAGTGCCCTCGGGAAGTGGAGATATTTGAGGTGTATATATATCTCGAAGTCTCTACTTCTTTTGTAGGGTCTGATGGTGTAGTGGGTTAAGGCGTACTAGTTATGGCAGCTACTGGAAGGTAGTTGTGCTTTCTGGGTTCGAGGCCCACTGGTGGGTGTTGTCCAAAGATTGTTATTCTTCACTTGTGGTTTATGCAAGTATAGGCTTATATATATATATATATATATATATATATATATATATATATATATATATATATATATATATATATATATATATATATATATATATATAACAAAAGTTTACAATTCCACGTCCACATTTCGTGTTGTTTACGGGGCTAAATACTATTATGTTATTTGTCAATTGTTAAAAAAAATTAATAGTAAGATTTTTAAAACAGGCTTTTTAAAAAGCATTTATTTATTAATATATCTCTCTTATACCTGTTAATAATAGAAAAAAAAATAAACACGCAATTAAGCAACATGGCTCATTTTTTCTTTTTAATTATTATTAATTATTTAATAATTATATTAATTAATTACTAATTATATTAATAGTTAATTATTATTTCTAATTCATTTAATATACTTCCTGGCGAATTACTCCTTATTAATAACATACAATTCCTAAAGCTGTACCATTTAAAACAATTCAGAAGAGAGTTATTAATTACCTAAAACAGGCGTCTTTAAGAATGCTTTCAAGCGTATTATTCTTTCTCCATAAAAAAAGTTGTAAAATCCAAATATTATAATAAATTATAATTTGATGCTCCAAATTTTTATGGGTACGCAATATATATATTTTTAGGTATTGCTTATTTGGACAACCCTGGGACATATACATGCTAGAGCAACCCTGGGACATATACATGCTAGAGCAACCCTGGGACATATACATACTAGAGCAACCCTGGGGCATATACATGCTAGAGCAACCCTGGGACATATACACACTAGAGCAACCCTGGGACATATATATACTAGAGCAACCTTGGGACATATACATGCTAGAGCAACCCTGGGACATATACATACTAGAGCAACCCTGGGGCATATACATACTAGAGCAACCCTGGGACATATACATGCTAGAGCAACCCTGGGACATATACACACTAGAGCAACCCTGGGACATATACACACTAGAGCAACCCTGGGACATATACATACTAGAGCAACCCTGGGACATATACATACTAGAGCAACCCTGGGACATATACATGCTAGAGCAACCCTGGGACATATACATGCTAGAGCAACCCTGGGACATATACATACTAGAGCAACCCTGGGGCATATACATACTAGAGCAACCCTGGGACATATACATGCTAGAGCAACCCTGGGACATATACACACTAGAGCAACCCTGGGACATATACACACTAGAGCAACCCTGGGACATATACATACTAGAGCAACCCTGGAACATATACATACTAGAGCAACCCTGGGACATATACATACTAGAGCAACCCTGGGACATATACATACTAGAGCAACCCTGGGACATATATATACTAGAGCAACCTTGGGACATATACATACTAGAGCAACCCTGGGACATATACATACTAGAGCAACCCTGGGACATATACATACTAGAGCAACCCTGGGACATATACATACTAGCGCAACCCTGGGACATATACACACAAGAGCAACCCTAGAACATATACACACTAGAGCAACCCTGGGACATATACACACTAGAGCAACCCTGGGACATATACACACTAGAGCAACCCTGGGACATATACACACTAGAGCAACCCTGGGACATATACATACTAGAGCAACCCTGGGACATATACATACTAGAGCAACCCTGGGACATATACATACTAGAGCAACCCTGGGACATATACATACTAGAGCAACCCTGGGACATATATACACTAGAGCAACCCTAGAACATATACACACTAGAGCAACCCTGGGACATATACACACTAGAGCAACCCTGGGACATATACACACTAGAGCAACCCTGGGACATATACACACTAGAGCAACCCTGGGACATATACACACTAGAGCAACCCTGGGACATATACATACTAGAGCAACCCTGGGACATATACACACTAGAGCAACCCTGGGACATATACACACTAGAGCAACCCTGGGACATATACATACTAGAGCAACCCTGGGACATATACACACTAGAGCAACCCTGGGACATATACATACTAGAGCAACCCTGGGACATATACATACTAGAGCAACCCTGGGACATATACATACTAGAGCAACCCTGGGACATATACATACTAGAGCAACCCTGGGACATATATACACTAGAGCAACCCTAGAACATATACACACTAGAGCAACCCTGGGACATATACACACTAGAGCAACCCTGGGACATATACACACTAGAGCAACCCTGGGACATATACACACTAGAGCAACCCTGGGACATATACACACTAGAGCAACCCTGGGACATATACATACTAGAGCAACCCTGGGACATATACACACTAGAGCAACCCTGGGACATATACACACTAGAGCAACCCTGGGACATATACATACTAGAGCAACCCTGGGACATATACACACTAGAGCAACCCTGGGACATATACATACTAGAGCAACCCTGGGACATATACATACTAGAGCAACCCTGGGACATATACACACTAGAGCAACTTTGGGACAATTTTTTCAATTTTTTCTACATTGGTATTACAAGTTTGGAAATGCAACACCTGTGCTGTATTGTATTTCTGGCTTGCAATATACCGACAGGCCAATGGTGTAGACGTGTCGCGTTGCAACACACACATTTCAATCCTTGCAATCCAAGCCCCCGGTGACGTAATTGCAATTCAAGAGACGTTCATTGTGGCGCTTGAATGCAAACAACGTTTGACTTCGCTAACTATTGTGTGGTGGGGGGAGGGGGACGAGTAGTGGGGGGTGTAGTGGGGGTGGTGGGTGAATGGAGGGGGTGTAGTGGGTGGCGGTGGGTGTAGTGGGGGGGGAATAGTGGGGTGGTGGGTGGTGGGTGTAATGGGGGTGGGTGGGTGTAATGGGGGTGGGTGGGTGTGGTGCGGGTGGTTGTGGTGGTTGGCAATGTTTAGTGTGGGTGGGTAGTGGGGTGGGGGGGGGGGCGTCGGGCGGCATTGGGTGGGTGGGGGGGGGGGGTATCACCCCAGCCTTGCTTTAAAGGTGAAAGTCGAGGTGGTTTGGCAGTGTTTGGCTCTCTGTGCTCCACCCCACCACCGCCATCATTACTCATCAGGTTGGGGGTCGTGTCCACTCCCAGGTCTTTCTGCCTTTTCTGATTGAAGAATGTCTTCCCTTCATCCTATACTGCTGTCCTGGTCCTCGTACTCCTGGTTCCAATCCTCATAACTTTGCATTTGGCTGGGTTAAATTCTAGCAGCCATTTTATTTTTACAAATCACTTTAAAAGTTTGTCCAAATCCGCTTGAAATGCATCACAGTCTCTGTGCTGACTTCTTTTTCATTAGTTTTGCATTATCTGCAAATATTTATATGAAGGAGCCAAATCCTTTTGTCAGGTCGTTGGGATATATTCGAAAGAGGATGGGTTCAAGAATCGACCCTTGAGGTACTCCACTCGTAACCTCTTTTCACGGTAAAATCTCCGTTCTCGTTGTAACCCTTTGCTTTCTCCCTGAGAGATACTCTTTGGCCCACCTTAGAACTGTTCCCGATTACAACAAGCTGCTGCTGCTGCTACTGCTTCTCTCGCTTGAGTCGTCACTCTTGTGTGGGACAATATCCAATGTTTCCCGGCAGTTGAGTAATATGAAGTCTGCCAATTCTGCTCTCTCTCTCGTCTGACTTGTCATCTTATTGCTGAACACCAACAAGATTGTCAAGCAGGATTTTCCTTCACTAAATCCGTGCAAGTGTATTGAGACAAAAATTTAACTGCTCTAAATGTTTTCAACTAGCCTGCTTCGGATCAGCCTTTCTAGTAATTTGCACGAGATATTTGTTAGTGATACGGATTTATAGTTTTATAGTGTCTGTCTTCCCCCTTTTCTTGTAGATTAGCACCATATTAGCCGTTTTCCATCAGTTAGGAAGTTGTCCTATTTCTAGTGAGACAATATTATAGCAAGGGGACTGCACAATGCTTCAGTTGCTTCTTTTATTATCCAAGGTGATAATTTTGTCTGGTCCAACAGATTCTGTCACACCGCATTCTTGTAGTTGTTTCCGTAACTTCTCTTGGTGTCACTATTTCAGTTGAGGCTTTCCTGTGGACGTGACCGTTCATTATCTTAGTTCTCGTGGCAAATCAGGTTCCAGCTTGAAAGTTTCCTGGAAGATTTGATTACGTTCCTCGCATACCTCCTTATCGTTCTCAGGGCGTCCTCTTGCCCCTTTTGTAAAGCCTAATAATCTGGTTGTTCACAATCATCATCTTCCTGACGTGGGTATGGAAAAGTTTGGGCTAAGACTTACCCTTACCTTACCTTGAGGTTACCTTGAGGTGCTTCCGGGGCTTAGCGTCCCCGCGGCCCGGTCGTCGACCAGGCCTCCTGGTTGCTGGACTGATCAACCAGGCTGTTAGACGCGGCTGCTCGCAGCCTGACATATGAGTCACAGCCTGGTTGATCAGGTACAATGAGTACAATGAGGACCCTTGAGTACAATGTCATTCTCGCATCACCTTTCTGCTACTCTCCTTGGGCCAGATTCACGAAAGCAGTTACGCAAGCACTTACGAACGTGTACATCTTTCCTCAATCTTTGACGGCTTTGGTTACATTTATTAAACAGTTTACAAGCATGAAAACTTGCCAATCAACTGTTGTTATTGTTATAAACAGCCTCCTGGTGCTTCGCAGCTCATTAACTGTTTAATAAATGGAAACAAAAGCCGCCAAAGATTGAGAAAAGAAATACAGGTTCGTAAGTGTTTTCGTGAATCTGGCCCCCTTGTTCCCGTGTACTCACATTTCTGGTTTCTTCGTATGTATGTTAATTTTCTTCTGTTCGGCGTTCGCCATATTTCTTAGATGTTATGTGGTTTCTTCTATTGGCTTCAAGACACTGCTGAACCATGGGGCTAATGCCTGTCCTGCCTCCAATCACCCTTAGTTAAAGGGAGCTCTCAGCTCTCGTCACATTTCATACCCCCTTCAGGAATTCTCTGGTCTTCTGGTAATCCCTTTGACTGTATACGTGCGTGTTTGGGAGAGGGAGTGAGAGAGCTTGGGTGAGTGAGAGCTTGCGTGAGTGAGAGCTTGCGTGAGTGAGTCCCCCCCTCCCTCCTCCACCTCCCCCCCCCCGCCAATAACAGAAGAACAAACCCTCCCGAAGAACACTGCCCCCCCCCAACACCGTTGAAAACGACGTACATTTATTGTTGTTATAGATTTAACTCCTCAGAACGAAGTCGTCCATGTAGCACGGGCTATGGTGAGCCCGTAATTGAGTTCGGCTATTCGCCGATAACCTTGTTACAGTGAACTGTGACGGCGTGCATGTGGACGGGATATATATATATATATATATATATATATATATATATATATATATATATATATATATATATATATATATATATATATATATATATATATATATACCTTATCAGAGCATCTCACCTAATTACACCTTACCTGGGCTCTCTCTCCCTCCCCCCCCCCCACCCCTTCACCTCCTCCCCCCCCCCCTTCACCTAGAGCATCACTCGTTGCCCCTCAGATGTTGCCTCAACGGTTGTCATGACAACCAGACCCCTCACCCACTTTAAATGTGATTCCGGTCAATATAGCACAAACCCACACCTTATTACTGCTTGACACACACACACACACACACACAGATAGGCAATTACACACACACACACACACACACACACACACACACACACACACACACACACACACACACACACACACACACACACACACACTCACACACACACACAAACACACACTCCTGTCCACCAGTTGATTCACAGTTGAGAGGCGGGACCAAAGAGCCAAAGCTCAACCCCCGCAAGCACAAATAGGTGAGGACACAGATAGGCAATTATACACACACATTAAGGGGCCTCGCGGCTGAATGAACAGCGCTCGGGGATCGTAGTCTTAATGGCTCGACGGGTTCGATTCCCGGCGGAGGCGGAAACAAATGGGCAGTTTCTTTCACCCTGATGCACCTGATACCTAGCAGTAAATTGGTACCTGGGAGTTAGACAGCTGCTACGGGCTGCTTCCTGGGGATGTGTGTGTGTGTGTGTGTGTGTGTATGTGTGTGTGTGTGTGTGTGTGTGTGTGTGTGTGTGTGTGTGTGTGTGTGTGTGTGTGTGTGTGTGTGTGTGATCAGGAACGCAATCACTGTCAAATAATCAGCATTGCAGCCTCAATGGCCAGTTTTTAAAACACATACACAATGAACTTCCCTTCTTTTTCACCCTGTCAATATCACCTCCCTACCCCCCCCCCCCTCTCTCTCTCTCTCTCTCTCTCTCTCTCTCTCTCTCTCTCTCTCTCTCTCTCTCTCTCTCTCTCATAGGTTATACCTGTGTATAACCTATGCACCCACAATAAGCGTGCAATGCTCAACACTCGACTGTTTATGCCTACAATCCTAACAATATGGACCCTTCCCAAACATTATTCTAACTCTACACAATTACCAAAATATGTGCCTTAATTATATCGATCTTAACCAGATATAATCTCTCAGATCTTAACCAAGAACCATCTTCAAGAATCATCACTCTCAGACGCTACCTCATCTTAAGAAGAGAGACTCCTATTGGTTCATCTACTCTACTCCCCCTAGGGAGGTAGACAGTAATTGTCCCTAATACTCAAAGTCGGTGACACACTGATATTTAGGGGTCAACAAGACGCCCATTAACAAAAGATGATCTCGTCCAGCACTGACGCAACCCCTTACGAAACCGCTACATCTTAACTCCATATTGGCGACTTTTGTTTATTAAAATAGTTTACGAGTTTGGAAAAGTTACAACCAGAGGTTATTATTGTTATAAACAAACAATAGTTATAAAGCTTCGGAGCTCCTCAACTGCTCAATAAATGTAAACAATGTCGCCTTGATGAAGGAAAGATGTAGAGGTTTCGTAAGTGGTCGTGTACGTGATATCAACCCCGAAGTCTTTTTCTTTCTCTGACTCTTGAAGTATTTCATCTCCCAGATGGTACCTTGTATCTTGCCTCCTGCTCCCTACACCTATCTTCATTACATTGCATTTGCTTGGGTTAAACTCTAACAACCATTTGTTGGACCATTCCTTCCGACTACAGCACCGAGAATGCACATTGCGTCGTAATAACGATGTCACTGGTAAAGGATAAATCTAAATTGTGTATAACATTTGTATGTGTATAACCTGTGTATAACCTATGTGTATAACCTGTGTATAACCTGTGTATAACCTGTGTATAACCTATGTGTATAACCTGTGTATAACCTATGTGTATAAGCTGTGTATAACCTGTGTATATAACCTGTGTATAACCTTTGAAGGAGCCGGTCGGCCGAGCGGACAGCACGCTGAACTTGTGATCCTGTAGTCCTGGGTTCGATCCCAGGCGCCGGCGAGAAACAATGGGCAGAGTTTCTTTCACCCTATGCCCCCCTGTTACCTAGCAGTAAAATAGGTACCTGGGTGTTAGTCAGCTGTCACGGGCTGCTTCCTGGGGGTGGAGGCCTGGTCGAGGACCGGGCCGCGGGGACACTAAAAAGCCCCGAAATCATCTCAAGATAACCTCAAGATAGGTACACAAATCCTAGCTTAGAACAAACCGGAGGGGACAAGGCTATCTGACCTACCAGTACTCGTTATCTATACTACCCAGTTAGACCTGCACACCGGGCAACCACTACCAGTATTAATGCAGTAAAACACATTAACAACTCGGAGCAACAAGAAAAACAACATCAACTTGGAAATTCACAACATACAACTAGAACGTAATGGAAACGTTGCTCTTAAATCCTCGTGCATAAAAAGGAACTCCTTAGGTAAAGTCAAAGACGTGAAATAGTTCTCTAAACGATCCTGCTTGATACCTGCTTAATTTACCTGCTTGATACCTGCTTCCCTGTTGACTGCCTAGCCTACAAGATTGCTTGCCTTCGTAACCCCCCCATATATGACCATCACAGCCTGGCTGATCCGGCAACAGAAACTATAGCGGATCAGGAGCTGGACTTGACCGGCTGTGGTGTTTGGGTCGGACTGACTCGACGTCCAGTTCCTAAAGCCCGGCGCTCATCCCCCGTATTCCTCCCACTGACACGGAGATCTCTATGCTCTTACACTGGCTTATTTCTATGTTGTCTGTGCATCACGGCACATTAAACTATAGAGCTGATAGTTGGGTGTACGTGATCTGTCTCTCTGTCTCTGTCTCTGTCTCTCTCTCTGTCTCTCTCTCTGTCTCTGTCTCTCTGTCTCTGTCTCTGTCTCTCTCTCTGTCTCTCTCTCTCTGTCTCTGTCTCTCTCTCTGTCTCTGTCTCTGTCTCTGTCTCTCTCTCTGTCTCTGTCTCTGTCTCTCTCTCTGTCTCTGTCTCTCTCTCTGTCTCTGTCTCTGTCTCTGTCTCTCTCTCTGTCTCTCTGTCTCTGTCTCTGTCTCTCTCTCTGTCTCTCTCTCTGTCTCTCTGTCTCTGTCTCTGTCTCTCTCTCTCTGTCTCTGTCTCTGTCTCTCTCTGTCTCCTGAACCCGTGCTATGTAAACAGACATCAACAATGATTCAGGTACTGTGCAAGAGCCTATAATGACGCACTGCTATATGCAAGATTACGGTTGACACAAGTTATCTTTACATTCGTTCAGGACACTGGCAAACACCGCATATATATATATATATATATATATATATATATATATATATATATATATATATATATATATATATATATATATATATATATATATATATATATATGGTCCTGGGAATTAAATAAGCTTTGCTTTTTGTTCAACTACGTTTACAGGGAACATAAAATATATCTCAAGAGGATAGAGTAGCTTAGGCTATTTCTACCCCTGAATAACTTCTCCTGGTGGTGACCCACTAGTCAATCTGGCCTAGCCTAACCTAGCCTAACCTGGCCTAGCCTAACCTAGCCTAACCTCAGCACACCTCCAGGGACCTGGCCAGCTGCTGGGTCTGTATAATCAATGTGTTTAGTAATACCCGATACAAGTACATAGAACACCATCACTTGAAGGGACAGAAGAACCCGAGGTCACTGTACGGTGAAGAACCCGAGGTCACTGTACGGTGAAGAACCCGAGGTCACTGTACGGTGAAGAACCCGAGGTCACTGTACGGTGAAGAACCCGAGGTCACTGTACGGTGAAGAACGCGAGTTCACTGGACGGTGAAGAACCCGAGGTCACTGTACGGTGAAGAACCCGAAGTCACTGTACGGTGAAGACTGTCAGTGACCCAGCAAAAAGACAAGACTGGAATTAGTCCTCTCATCTCCTACCAATTTCTATCCTTTACATAATCTATATCCCCCTCCTTCCTTATCTCCTACTTCTTCTCCATCTTCGCTATCCCTCCACCCATCTTGACTTCTCTATCCTCCTCCTCCTCCTCCTCCTCAGACCCACCCCTGCTCCTTCATCATGTCCTTCTCATGCCTGATCCTGCAAGTCAAGTCTCAACAAGTCAACCATGATATCCTTTGACGTGTAAATAAATCTACCATTTTCTTCTCCAAGGACGGGGGACTCTAGTGCGCGAGCCGGGGGGGGGGGGGGGGAAGGTTCAAAAGTCCCCACTAGAGTCTTTAATTAACTTTTTTTTGCGACTAGCGAAGCCGATAATTGGGTCAAAATATTATTTTTCCTGCTGATATATTCGCATATAAAAAAATTTTTATTTTAAATCTTTACTCGGTTTCAGTTATAAAATAATTTATCGAATTTATTCAATATGATTATATCTATTACAATTATTTTTAGTATTTGTTCACGCAAAGTTGATGAGGACTACAAAGGGATACCAGAAGGACTGATTATTAACGGGAATGATCTGATAAATGGTTACTAGATTTCAACCCAGACACATGCAAGATCATGGGAATGAGATTAAGAATAAAAAAAGGCCTGAAGAATAGCACACAACGAAAAGGAGTAATTTATCAGTGACAGAAAAAGACTCTTGAGAGAAGGCCCAACATCGAACCACGATCTCTCTGGACAAAACCACGTCGAGCAGGTGAACACCAGAGCCAGAGTACGCAGCACCAGCCTGGAGCCGACACCACAAACACAGAACGAAGCTTTAGTAAAAACAGAGTATTCCTACATGATTAGAAACAAAGAGGACATGATCCACACATACATAGTACTCAAGAGATATCGACGCAATACAGACAATATATTTATGACCCGCAGTAGCGTAGGAGGCAGGTGAAAGCCAGATATTCCCCAGTTACCACGAGGGGACGACCCACAAGGGACAGGGGGCAAGGGATAGGTATAGCCTCTATGTCCCTGAGGACAGGGACAGAGAGGGTGTCAGGGGTCATTGTATTTGACTTCTGGCGGTTCTAAAAGGTGGAGCCCGCGAGCTGGAGTTTGGCTCTGCAAACTATATTGGACACAAACACGCCAGGGACCACCACCACACAAACACACATACACACACAAACCCACCAGGGACCACCACACACACACACACACACACACACACACACACACACACACACACACACACACACACACACACACACCAGGGATCACCACCACCACCACCACCACACACACACCAGGGACCACACACACAAACACGCCAGGGACCACCACCACACACATACACACACACACACACACACACACACACACACACACACACACACACACACACACCAGCGACCACCACCACACACACACACACACACACACACACACACACACACACACACACACACACACCAGGGACCACACACACACAAACACACCAGGGACCACCACCACACACACACACACACACACACCAACCCACCAGGGACCACCACACACCAACCCACCAGGGACCACCACACACCAACCCACCAGGGACCACCACACACCAACCCACCAGGGACCACCACACACCAACCCACCAGGGACCACACACACACAAACACACCAGGGACCACACACACACAAACACACCAGGGACCACCACCACACACACACACAAACACACCAGGGACCACCACCACACACACACACACAAACACACCAGGGACCACACACACACAAACACACCAGGGACCACACACACACAAACCCACCAGGGACCACCACACACACACACACACACACCAACCCACCAGGGACCACCACACACCAACCCACCAGGGACCACCACACACCAACCCACCAGGGACCACACACACACAAACACACCAGGGACCACCACCACACACACACACACACAAACACACCAGGGACCACACACACACACACACACCAGGGACCACCACCACACACACACACACAAACACACCAGGGACCACACACACACAAACACACCAGGGACCACCACACACACACACACACACCAACCCACCAGGGACCACCACACACAAACACACCAGGGACCACCACACACAAACACACCAGGGACCACACACACACCAACCCACCAGGGACCACACACACACCAACCCACCAGGGACCACCACACACAAACACACCAGGGACCACACACAAACACACCAGGGACCACCACCATACACACACACACACACACACCAACACACCAGGGACCACCACCACACACACACCAGGGACCACACACACACCAACCCACCAGGGACCACCACCACACACACACCAGGGACCACACACACACCAACCCACCAGGGACCACCACACACAAACAGATGGGAGTATCTTCAGAGTTACCAGTGTTCGCCTAATGACCAAGCCATAATGTTGCCACAAGCCGGGCCATTTGCTCCAGCGGCACTCTCGGTATAACGACCACATATACATGGCCGCCCTCATCCCCCCCCCCGCCCAAAAGAACAACCAACACAATAATAAACATGTATTTTAATTTACTACATATATATATATATATATATATATATATATTTAAGATAAAACAAAGTACATAACATATATACAAATGATTGAAGATGCTAAAACAAAATGCAAGAAAATGCTGAAAAAATAAAAGAAAAAATGCTAAAATGGAGAGAAAACGCAAAAAAAAAAACACGAAAAAATGCTAAAATATACAAGAAAAAAATGCTTAACATCTTAAAGTATAATACAAAGTGTTAAGACGAGTGAAGAAAATATCAATCAAGACGCGGTTTGTGCACCTCAAGGATCACGTCATGCGGGTCGGCGTTCAATCCCCCGACCGTCCAAATGGGCCACCATTCCTTTTCCCCCCCGTCCCATCCCATCCCAAATCCTGATCCCTTCCCAGGGCTATATAGTCGTAATGGCTTGGCGCTTTACCCTGATACTTCCCTTCCTGGGGGAAACCCCCCGTCGAAAAGATGGTTAGTGAACTTCAATCCAAATATGTGCAAGGATATGAGGATGTGAACACTAAACTCTAAGATAAGAGGGGGGAAAAAATGATGAATTCGAGGAACTTGGGAGCGTCAGAGCGTGACTTTATAGGGATCAGCAACGCATCAACAAGCTAGGGAAGAAGGGGTTAGTCTTCGGAAACTTAGGCAAGCAGCCTTTCAGAACGCTTTTATACAAGTGTAATATACGTCAGACAAGCGCTAGAGTATGCAGTGCCGGCAGGGACTCTGCACTTCAAAAAGAGCGTGCGCGTAAGCACGTACACACACACACACACACCCTAACATCAGCGGATAACGGATAACATCAGCGGCATATGCCAGGCTGGCCAACATACGAACGGCATTCAGAAACTTGTGTAAAGAATCATTCAGAACTTTGTATACCACATATGTCAGGCCAATCCTGGAGTATGCAGCCCCAGCATGGAGTCCATATCTAGTCAAGGATAATACTAAACTGGAAAAGGTTCAAAGGTTTGCCACCAGACTAGTACCCGAGCTGAGAGGTATGAGCTACGAGGAGAGACTACGGGAATTAAACCTCACTTCGCTGGAAGACAGAAGAGTTAGGGGGGACATGATCACCACATTCAAGATTCTGAAGGGGATTGATAGGGTAGATAAAGACAGTCTATTTAACACAAGGGGAACACGCACAAGGGGACACAGGTGGAAACTGAGTGCCCAAATGAGCCACAGAGATATTAGAAAGAACTTTTTTAGTGTCAGAGTGGTTGACAAATGGAATGCATTAGGGGGTGATGTGGTGGAGGCTGACTCCATACACAGTTTCAAGTGTAGATATGACAGAGCCCGATAGGCTCAGGAATCTGTACACCTGTTGATTGACGGTTGAGAGGCGGGACCAAAGAGCCAGAGCTCAACCCCCGCAAACACAACTAGGTGAGTACAACTAGGTGAATACACACACACACACACACACACACCTCTAATAAACTTAATTCCACAATTGCCGGTGCTTCACTAGGAAGATAGAGTGAGGAAACTGTACCTAATGGAACATTTAGTTCCATTAGCCATTATATAGCGGAGTGTCTGTACCTCCCGTTAGATAGGGGAACTACCTCCTTCACTGAAGGATTCATTTTGAAGACGATAAACCATCGATGAAGAAAACACCCTCCCGAAGGAGACATCACCCTCCCGAAGGAGACATCACCCTGCCGAAGGAGACATCACCCTGCCGAAGGAGACATCACCCTGCCGAAGGAGACATCACCCTGCCGAAGGAGACATCACCCTGCCGAAGGAGACATCACCCTGCCGAAGGAGACATCACCCTGCCGAAGGAGACATCACCCTGCCGAAGGAGACAACACCCTCCCGAAGGAGACAACACCCTCCCGAAGGAGACATCACCCTCCCGAAGAAGACAACACCCCTCCCGAAGGAGACATCACCCTCCCGAAGAAGACAACACCCCTCCCGAAGGAGACATCACCCTCCCGAAGGAGACATCACCCTCCCGAAGGAGACATCACCCTGCCGAAGGAGACATCACCCTGCCGAAGGAGACATCACCCTACCGAAGGAGACATCACCCTGCCGAATGAGACATCACCCTACCGAAGGAGACATCACCCTGCCGAAGGAGACATCACCCTGCCGAAGGAGACATCACCCTACCGAAGGAGACATCACCCTACCGAAAGAGACATCACCCTGCCGAAGGAGACATCACCCTGCCGAAGGAGACACCACCCTACCGAAGGAGACATCACCCTACCGAAAGAGACATCACCCTGCCGATGGAGACATCACCCTGCCGAAGGAGACATCACCCTACCGAAAGAGACATCACCCTGCCGATGGAGACATCACCCTACCGAAGGAGACATCACCCTACCGAAAGAGACATCACCCTGCCGAAGGAGACATCACCCTGCCGAAGGAGACATCACCCTACCGAAGGAGACATCACCCTACCGAAAGAGACATCACCCTGCCGAAGGAGACATCACCCTGCCGAAGGAGACATCACCCTGCCGAAGGAGACATCACCCTACCGAAGGAGACATCACCCTGCCGAAGGAGACATCACCCTGCCGAAGGAGACATCACCCTACCGAAGGAGACATCACCCTGCCGAAGGAGACATCACCCTGCCGAAGGAGACATCACCCTGCCGAAGGAGACATCACCCTACCGAAAGAGACATCACCCTGCCGAAGGAGACATCACCCTGCCGAAGGAGACATCACCCTGCCGAAGGAGACATCACCCTACCGAAAGAGACATCACCCTACCGAAGGAGACATCACCCTACCGAAAGAGACATCACCCTGCCGAAGGAGACATCACCCTGCCGAAGGAGACATCACCCTGCCGAAGGAGACATCACCCTGCCGAAGGAGACATCACCCTGCCGAAGGAGACATCACCCTACCGAAAGAGACATCACCCTGCCGAAGGAGACATCACCCTACCGAAGGAGACAGCCTCCCGGGCAGGCAGGCCTCCGAGCACCAACCAGCCACCACCACCAACAGAGGGTACACAGGAGTACTCACACAGCAGAAGTCCTCGCCGACGTAGCAGAAGTCGCCGGAGGCGGAGGTCGGGCACCACAGGTGGTCCCCATTGATAGCTCCCTCATTCCAGTCGCAGGTGGACCGCAGGACGCGCCGCTCCCCATTCTCACACTGGATCTCCACCTCAGAGTTGATCGCTTTCCTGCAGGGAGCCAAGATCCTTCATCAGCATCACTATACAATAAATACAATAAAATACAATAAATACAATAAAACAAAAATAATAATCCAAATTGCAAGCACTAATATTTACTAATAAGTATAAAAAATACCATTGAAACTACGTATAACCAAAAAAAAAAAAAATTAATGGATTTTTTGTATGCTAATACGGATTAAGACACATTACTACTAGCCAATTAGATAGACGTAATAATATTATCTTGGCTCCATTACCTCTGTAACAGTTCTTAATTTAATCAATAATTTACTTCTTTAAACTCATAATCGCATGAGGAATATTTACAAATTTTTGCGTTCAAAAAAAAATAGGGTGGTGAGGAGGGGGGGGGGGGGGGTGGATTGATATAAATTTTGTCACTCCTCATGAGTAACCTATATCCTCCCCTGAGTAACCTACACCCTCCCCTGAGTAACCAATCGATCTTAAAAAAATCCTTAACTAATCAATCTGAACTCCACCTAATCTAAGCATTCACTTACCAATCAAAACTAAATCCAATCCCACAACTAATCTGTCTGAAGCCCCAGCTAATCTCTCTAAACTCCAAACTAATTTATCTAATTAAGCACCAACCCAATCAATCCAAGCCTAAATTCTAAATCTAAATTCCCACCTAATCAATAAAAACACCTCAGGCCACTCTTAAGAAAAAATTTTGACCGTGAAAAAACAAAACAAAATCCCATCTCCTTCCAAGAAACAAAATTAAAACAAAAGAAAACAATGACAAAAGCAACTATACTGTTTCTAGTCCGCGTGACGTCACATGTAAACAATACAGTATGAACCAAAAGTTCTGCGTCAGTCCAAAATGAGACAATATTTCCCCTCAGTCAAGGGGAAGAAAATTACACCAAATCTTGATGAAAATATACTAAATACGCTGGAAAAAAAAAACATGCCAAATCAGACTGATAAAAAGAGTATACTGACTTGCTATTAAAAAAAGGATCAATATGAACCAATTTGATTAATATTTGGTTCCCCAAAATGCACAGCAGGGACCGATATGTTGTGGAATTGAACTTACCTTCAACTAAGCTGGGTTGAGATCAAGTTTAATGTTCCAATATATTATATGGCAATGACAATAGTATTACAAAAACTTTTGAGAGTATATGTATAGACTATATATATATATATATATATATATATATATATATATATATATATATATATATATATATATATATATCGTACCTAATAGCCAGAACGCACTACTTGGCCTAGTATGCAAGGCCCAATTTGCCTAATAGGCAGAGGGATTTTCATTATTTAAATTTTTTATTTCCAATTGGTTTATTTGAATATTATTATATTATATTAAGAACACGCATTACTGACTTAATTATGTTAGTTTAGGTTAGATTTTCATAGGATAGGATAGGCTAGGATAAGTTAGGCTAGGTTAGGTTAGATAAGATAGGTTAGGTTTGATCGTATTTCTATGTTAGCTTTAACTCGTTAAAAAAATGTAATCATATACAACATAATGGAAAGCGTTATCATTTCATACGAACAAAAATTTAGACAAATATATAACTTTAGCAAAACTCGGCTTATTAGACAAACCGAGCCTTGCATAGTAGACCAAGTAAAGTACGTTCTGGCTTTAAGGTAAAAAAAACATACACACACATGTTAAACAAAAAAAATAAACCTGTTAAAGAAAAATAAACCAATTTCGGTGTCAAAATTAATTTTGTTTTGGTCATGAATAACGCCTAAAGCAAGAGAGCAAATATCTTGAGGTTATCTTGAGATGACCAATCTCAAACCAAGTGATATCAATCTCTACACATTGTTTGCAATCAAGACAAAATTGCAGACCTTGCAACGCGTGAAATATACAAATTAACAACAGCAACGCCTGGGTGACCGATTAAACAACGGGCCAGTTTTCCTTTCATACGTGTTCCATTATTGAACATGAAAATGATAATGGAAGTAAAGGGTTGCGTGTTAGTTGGGCATTTTTGAAAATCTATGATGTATATGTATGTTAAATATTGGGATGTTGGTGCGAGGAGAGAGAGAGAGAGAGAGAGAGAGAGAGAGAGAGAGAGAGAGAGAGAGAGAGAGAGAGAGAGAGAGAGAGAGAGAGAGTGTGTGTGTGTGTGTGTGTGTGTGTGTGTGTGTGTGTGTGTGTGTGTGTGTGTGTGTGTGTGTGTGTGTGTGTGTGTAAGTTTGAGCAGTAGAATATGCTCTTATACCCTTTCCCAAAATAACAAAACAGCCAAAATTATTTAACAAGGTTTACGAAGCAAATTACTTACCCTCATTAGACTAGAAACATGCCATAAATTGTACACGACAATATTACGCACCTCATCCACGAAGTAGCTTTTTTTCCCTCACTGTCAACGGAGTTTATGTCTCCTGACGAAGGGGAAACTAGCGTGGATGGTCTTGGAGGGGGGTGCAAGAGTGAATGGTCTTTGAGGGGGTGCAAGAGCGGATGGTCTTGGAGGGGGGTGCAAGAGCGGATGGTCTTGGAGGGGGGTGCAAGAGCGGATGGTCTTGGAGGGGGGTGCAAGAGCGGATGGTCTTGCACCCCACTTTGAGGGTGGGGGGGAGAAGGGTTGCAAGAGTTATTATACATGCTGGGATGAGAGCCACCTACCTGGCAGCCTTGGGCGTGGTCACTACCACCTTGTAGTTACCGTCTTCTTCTGTTGGGAGTTCGATGTCGATGCTCTTAGATCGGAGCGACTTCGAGGGCTCGAGGGAGACGGAGCGCGTGAGACCCGTCGTGGAGGATTTGATGAGGTCCTCCGGCTTGGGGAAGCTGGCGAAGGAGATGTCAAGAGAGGCTGCTCGATCCCGGCGAGGTGGCACTTCCAGGAAGACGTCGGTCACGCCCTCCTTCCCCTCTTGCTTCTCCCCGCCGCTCCCCTGCTCCCCACTTTGCTCCCCGTCACCGTAATCACTAGAGGAACCCAGGTACAAAAAGGAACCATGGTGGCTGAAACCACCGTCACTTAAATCAAAGCTGTTTTCCTGCGAACTGAGCTCGGTGCTCGTGTTCATGCAGAAGATGGCAGGCTGACGCTCCAACTTAGGGGACACGGCTTTACTGCGTGGCGACGGCGCCGCCGCCGCCGCTGGCGTCGGTATTGGCACTTCCTCTTGCGTCGGGGACGCCGACGATGGCGAGTTGGGACTCAAGGTAACTTTGATGCCGCAGATCACCTCGTGCAGCTCGTCACTCGAACTGTCCTCGTCCCAGTCTTCTTCCAGTTCGTCCTCCGCCTCCTCCCGCGAGCTGTCCAGACTACTGACGAAGTCCAGCGACATGTTGTAGGGGATTCTTTTGCCCTCGCAGCCAAAGCGTCGGTTGAGATCCTCTATGTACACACAGTGGACGCAATGGTGGGTCGCTTTGTCAAGTGAGGAGGGACGCGAACTCTTCTTGCGGGAGGTGGTGTCGGTGTCGTCCACGTCGCCGCATCCTGAGTCGAAGCTTTTCGAACGTTTCGGTCCGAGGTACGGCACCCGCAGCAGAAACGACTGTCGTTCTGCTGGCGACGAGGACGACGACGACGACTCTCGACGACCCGGCTTGAGCTGCATCTCGTCAAATGAGGCCGAGCGAACCTGCGGCGGAACCTCCAGACTGTTCTGTTGCTTCATCTCGGCGCCCGTGGGCGTCCGAGACCGCATAAACGTGTGCCGCAGCTTGGCGATGTTCATGGCGGGGCGTTGGCTGGGGGGCGTGGGCGCGTGTCACTTGGGTCGCCGGTAGCAACCCTCCCCTGGGGGTCTTGGACACCCCAGGGGCTCCTCACAAGGGCCACGTCACCCCGCCCCTCTCCGGGCTTCCCCTGACGCCAGCCCCTGTAGGGGTCAACAGACTCAACATAAGACAAACATTACAATAAGCTTCTCACACTGGCGAGAAGTGACCACTGAAGGCAGCCCGCTCGGCCACATTTTAACACCACACACTGATTAAACAACGTAGTATACTTCAGTGTGTGTATGTCTCTCTCTCTCTCTCTCTCTCTCTCTCTCTCTCTCTCTCTCTCTCTCTCTCTCTCTCTCTCTCTCTCTCTCTCTCTCTCTCTCTCTCATCAGCTCGGCCCTGACCCTATCCTACCGAAACTTCAGTACATTAAGTGGCAGGCGGCCGCCCGCCCCCCAACCCCATCCTAACCAGTGCCTGTCTCTATGCTTCATCAAGTAATGGATATCCAATCTCGGCGAATGGCACCCGCGTATGGAAACTACCCGCAAACAACAAGGACGGATGGGTTATGTCCAATTACTACCAGATCACATTGGTCAGCAAAGGGCAGACACAACGTGTGAGCGTTGAAGGATAGTGGGCCACGTAGAAGTGAATAATAAAGAATATAACTAACATGACCAAAAAAATGCAGAACAGTAGGTTTTCTTTTTTAAAATTTTGAAGAAAATGTAATATCATTATTAAGCAAAACTGCCTAGGCATACCATAATGTAATATTCTAGTATTTATTGGCTAAACTATTGCGATGAGGTAATGAGGTCGTTCGCTCTTTGTAATAATAACGAGGTCTTTTGTTGCCAAGTAATGAGGAATTTTGCGCCTATATTACCTTTGGGGGAGGCAGGTTGACGACCTAATTTGGGAGGAAAAAAAGAGAAGGAAATTGTATACATGAAATATACAAGATCGAGGCGATCCTGCTGGGATGTAAACAAACTTAAGGGCGATGTGAACGATGTCTCCTGGTCGACAGATGACGGGCAACTGGGATGACAGCCTCGACATGAAGGTTAAGTGATGACAACAGCCACCTTCTCTTAGGAATTCGATCACGAGGACGTTAATTACGGAACAATACATAAACGCTAAGCTCACCACTGTTTTCTGTCTTGTGGACGCAGGACGAACAACGACCGTCAGTTCCCGCAAGACGAACAACGACCACCAGTTCCTATAGGACGAACAACGACCGCCAGTTCCCGCAGGACGAACAACGACCACCAGTTCCCGCAGGACGAACAACGACCACCAGTTCCCGCAGGACGAACAACGACCACCAGTTCCTATAGGACGAACAACGACCACCAGTTCCTATAGGACGAACAACGACCACCAGTTCCTATAGGACGAACAACGACCGCCAGTTCCCGCAGGACGAACAACGACCGCCAGTTCCTATAGGACGAACAACGACCACCAGTGGTTTTAGTGAGTGTGGGTGAGGGGGGGGGGGGGTAGGGGGTAGGCAGGTGGGGGTGACGATAACCGACACAGCCAAAACGATACACCACGATAACGAGTTATCGTCACTGTCGTTCGTATTCCTCACATTACCATTTCACTACAAGTCGAGCAAGCAATGTTACCAGATCAACAACAATCATCACCCCAGAGAGCGTGAATACTCTGGTCTCAGCTTGGGTGGTTGGACTTAAGGCCCGGGCCTCGGGAGGGTCGTTAAGGCCACTACAAAAGCTTACAAACCCTGCCAGCAAGTCCACTTTAGTCCTGAACATAGTCCAACACAAAAGGCAAATTGTGTATGTAAGCCGAGGGAACACCTCACAGTGTATATGTCTGAAGTTAGCAGCGTCACACACACACACCTCCATGTGTGTGTGTGTCTGTGTGTACACCTCCATGTGTGTGTGTGTGTCTGTGTGTACGCCTCCATGTGTGTGTGTGTCTGTGTGTACACCTCCATGTGTGTGTGTGTCTGTCTGTGTGTACACCTCCATGTGTGTGTCTGTCTGTGTGTACACCTCCATGTGTGTGTGTGTCTGTGTGTACACCTCCATGTGTGTGTCTGTCTGTGTGTACACCTCCATGTGTGTGTCTGTCTGTGTGTACACCTCCATGTGTGTGTGTGTCTGTGTGTACACCTCCATGTGTGTGTGTGTCTGTGTGTACACCTCCATGTGTGTGTGTCTGTGTGTACACCTCCATGTGCGTGTGTCTGTCTGTGTGTCTGTGTGTACACCTCCATGTGTGTGTGTGTCTGTGTGTACACCTCCATGTGTGTGTGTGTCTGTGTGTACACCTCCATGTGTGTGTGTCTGTGTGTACACCTCCATGTGTGTGTGTGTCTGTGTGTACACCTCCATGTGTGTGTGTGTGTCTGTGTGTACACCTCCATGTGTGTGTGTCTGTGTGTACACCTCCATGTGTGTGTCTGTCTGTGTGTCTGTGTGTACACCTCCATGTGTGTGTCTGTCTGTGTGTACACCTCCATGTGTGTGTCTGTCTGTGTGTACACCTCCATGTGTGTGTGTGTCTGTGTGTACACCTCCATGTGTGTGTGTGTCTGTGTGTACACCTCCATGTGTGTGTGTGTCTGTGTGTACACCTCCATGTGTGTGTCTGTGTGTACACCTCCATGTGTGTGTGTCTGTGTGTACACCTCCAAGTGTGTGTCTGTGTGTACACCTCCATGTGTGTGTCTGTCTGTGTGTACACCTCCATGTGTGTGTGTGTCTGTGTGTACACCTCCATGTGTGTGTGTGTCTGTGTGTACACCTCCATGTGTGTGTGTGTCTGTGTGTACACCTCCATGTGTGTGTGTGTCTGTGTGTACACCTCCATGTGTGTGTGTGTGTCTGTGTGTACACCTCCATGTGTGTGTGTCTGTGTGTACACCTCCATGTGTGTGTGTCTGTGTGTACACCTCCATGTGTGTGTGTGTGTCTGTGTGTACACCTCCATGTGTGTGTGTGTCTGTGTGTACACCTCCATGTGTGTGTGTGTCTGTGTGTCTGTGTGTACACCTCCATGTGTGTGTGTGTCTGTCTGTGTGTACACCTCCATGTGTGTGTGTCTGTGTGTCTGTGTGTACACCTCCATGTGTGTGTGTCTGTGTGTGTGTGTGTCTGTGTGTTTTTGCGGGGGTTGAGGTCTGGCTCTTTGGTCCCGCCTCTCAACCGTCAATCAACAGGTGTACAGATTCCTGAGCCTATTGGGCTCTGTGTCTGTGTCTGTCTATCTATGACTGTCTATCTATGTCTGTTTATCTGTGTCTGTCTCTGTCTGTGTCCACACCTAGTTGTACTTGCGGGGGGGGGGGGGGGGTTGAGCTCTAGTTCTTAAGGCCCGCCTCTCAACTGTCAATCAACTGATTTTATTTTTTGTGCTTCCTGGTGGTGCTCCGTCACTGTCTGTGTGTCTGTCTAAGTGAGTCTGTCTGCTGTCAGCGTCACTCTGTCTGTCTGTCTGTCTCTTTCTGTCCCCCCCCCCCCCCGAAGACATGCTGGAGCATTTCCCTTGTTTCTTGCCAATTGTTAGCTAATTGGCGTGGTTGCTCCCAATTAGCGTTACAACAATGCTAATTAGTTTACTCCCCTCCCCCCCCTCTCTCTCTCTCTCACGCTAATCGATGAATCACCTGCCACAGACCGTTAATTAACATAGTCACAACTACTGCAATTACAGAATTACCTGCCCGTTCACCGATGACGTTATTATATTGTGTGGATAATGTAATTAATGATACTAACAATAAAGGATAATGATGATAAATCCGTATAATTACGAAATCAACTCATCTTCCGTCGCTCGAGATTATACATGTATGTATAATTTGCTACCTCTCCATATCGTGGATACACCTCCACGATATGGAGAGGTAAGTATAATACACATTGCATTCACCGGAAAAATTCTATCTTTCGTTGCTCGAGATTATACATGTATGTATAATTTGCTACCTCTCCATATCGTGGATAATAACATTGCATTCACCGGAAAATTTGGGGAGTCTCGAACGGCCACCAAATACAGACAGTAGCGGCAGCCACTCTACCTAATGAGGCACCAACGCCCCCCCCCCTTCCTAAAGGGGGGATTTCAGAGCCACTAATCTGCTACCCAACTGGAACGATGGAAACGTTTTAGGGTGGCCCTTCAACCTCCCTTGGCGCGACCAAAGGGGTGAACCCCTTGAACACCCCTATGTCACCCCGTTCTTCCAGTCAGTCGTCCCCCCCCCCTCCTTTGGCTACTGTTTACTATAATTTCAGCGTTGGGATCATTCCAGGGACACTCCCTCTACCCCCCAGGAATCATTCCAGGGACACCCCCCACCCCCGGATCATTCTAGGGACACCCCACCCCCCAGGATCACCCCCGGGACACCCCCCAACCGCAGGATCATTCCATGGACACCCCCAACCCCCGGGATCATTCCAGGGACATCCCCCAACCCTAGGATCACCCCAGGGACACCCCCACCCCCAGGGATCATTCCGGGGACACCCCCACCCCCCAGGATCACCCCAGGGACACCCCCTGGAAATAAAATGCAGGAGATTGAAGCGTGACACTCCCCCCACTTTACATAATGGTCTGGGCTAGTGTAAATATCTCCAGAGGAGGGGGTCAGAGGGCAGGGAGGGGGGGGGCTGCTGGGGGGGCAGGCAAGGAAGGGGGAGGGGAGAGAGAGGGGGGGGAAGGAGGGGGGGAGGAGGGGGGGGAAGGAGGGGGGGGAGGAGGGGGGCAGTGATGGAGGGAGGGAGGCAGAGAGAGGACTCTGAAAAATGCTTTTTCGGATCTGGGTTTCAATCAAATTGATTAGTGTGCCAATCCCAGTTTCCCCACCTCCCCACTGTGGCACTAACTGGGTAAGTGGGGCTCTGTCGCAGCCGCACGACTCTAACCACTACCCCCCCCCCCCTCTAACGCCCACAAACAATCCAGGTGGGATAGTCCCATCGTACAGTGTGCAATTGCAGCAACCCGTTCTCGCACTTACTTACAGTCAATATTGACTTATTAAATACGTGCATATGTGACATACTAAACATACTAGTTAACCTTGAAAAGCTTCATAGAAAACACCGACCTTACCTAACCTTCTTAGTATGTTAAGATAAGCATCTTATTGCTTCGTAATTACAAATATTACTTAACCTATACCTTTAATACGTTAAGTAATAATTGTAATTACAAATATTACTTAACCTATACCTTTAATAAGTTAAGTAATAATTGTAATTACGAAGCAATAAGATGCTTATCTTAACATACTAAGAAGGTTAGGTAAGGTCGGTGTTTTCTATGAAGCTCTTCAAGGTAAACTAGTATGTTTAGTATGTCACATATGCACGTATTTAATAAGTCAATATTGACTGTAAGAAAGTGCGAGAACGTGTTGGTTGCAGTGTGTGCCTATATATTGCACCAGCACCAAGTTACATTGCTCGCCTTACAGCTCTTGCACCTACCCCCCATGCGGGCAATTTCCTATTAGCAACCTCAATGGCAACAACTAACCCTCGTCTCACATCACAGGCCTTCAGAATTGCAGAGGGCTCTCCACCTTGCTGCCCTAATCCACACCGAAAATAGGTATCCTTGCGGCGTGGCAGCGGCTACCTTGAGGCTACCTTGAGGTGCTTCCGGGGCTTAGTGTCCCCGCGGCCCGGTCGTCGACCAGGCCTCCTGGTTGCTGGACTGATCAACCAGGCTAACAGGTACGGTCAGCATGGCCGGCTCTCCCAAAGCACAGGTGGATTAGCACTTGAGGTACGGTGAATTTAACGTCATTAAGAGCCTTATTACAACTGAATGTCCAGCAGAGAGAGAGAGAGAGAGCGCGAGCGAACCTCGTTACCTAATGCCCCGAAACTCTGACAATCCCGCTAGTCGCCCAGACGGGATCACAGGGAAGAATGGAAGAATGGAAAGCAGTCGGCATGGGACTACACGCGCATAATCAACCATGACAAACGCTTATACTGACTTCACTGTTGCCCATTCGGGTGATATTGCCACCCACAAGGGGCTCAGCCAAGTCCCCGTAAGCTCACCATTACAATTTTTATCCTAATCCTTCTGAGACAACTTGGCGCCTTGGATAAAAGTGCCACACGGGTGTTGAAGGGTCTGGGTTGTAAGCTAATCATAATAAGAGACCCCTAGAGTTGCCAACTTTCCAGTGCCTCAGTGTTGTAATACAGAGGGGAAACGCACACACAGCATTCATGGGGGGATGAGGGGAGGGGGTAGAGGAGGAATGGGAGTCGGGAAGGGGGGGGGGGAGGGGATAGATAGGGAAGCGAGCTGCCTACTAGGTACAACATTATATATATATATATATATATATATATATATATATATATATATATATATATATATATATATATATATATATATATATATATATAATTTGCAACGGTAGTGAATGTTATAAATTTATTAAACTGATCTAAGAAAAAAAAAGTAATACTAAAAATTAGGTAAAAAAAAAATGTCAAAATAGGGAGAGGAGGGGGGGGGGAAGAGCCCCACAACAAAGGTGGTGACAATAGCACACCTGGTCGGTGAGGGGGGGGGATACGCCCCCCCCCTTCCCCCCCCCCCCCCCCCGCCCCCGTCAATAGCAGCGGGCGGGTGTTTTACCTCACTCTATCCAGCACAAACACCGCCGCCCAGTTTTGTTTTTTTTCATGTATTTACTAGTTACGACAGAACAATGGGTGATCTCCCTTCCCCCCTCCCACCCACTCCGCTACCCCCCCATGGTCCCCCTCCTCCTCCTCACTCCATCCCTCCCCCACCCCCCCCGCCCTTAGGGGCTCCCACGCCCCCCCGCCGCCGCCCCCTCCTGCCAGTACTTCACCTGCGGGGTCACCATAACCCGTGCTACTCGGAACTTTATGTTCCAGGTAGCGAATCTTTAACATCAACAACATTCACCTGCTGGAATAATGTGTATAGTTTCTACTTCTAAACCTTGTATATTCGGGTATTTTGGAGGGAGTGATCATATCCCTCGTTTCCTTACTATCATCATTGTGTTTGTCGGTGGTTATCACGTATAATGATCACGTTAAACACCAACCCCGCCAAACAGGTGTGCGGAAAACTCCTAAAAAAAAAAAAGTATTACAACATCATAAATTCCCCCACGATCTTTCATGTCGTACACAGTACCCCTCCACCGCCAAAGGTGTTCCAAAGGCGTTTCTTGCTTGCTTCCTTTCCATCGGAGTTTGTCGGCGCTCGTCAACTTCTCTAACGAAGCCGGAGTGAATTGGATCAAATAAAATTTGCTTTCCTCCAATAGCAATTTTCTCTCTTTTTGTTTCCATTGTCAATGGCGCTGGAGAGCCACATCCCTCCCCAGAGAGCGCAAGAGCCACATCCCTCCCCAGAGAGCGCAAGAGCCACAGCCCTCCCCAGAGAGCGCAAGAGCCACAGCCCTCCCCAGAGAGCGCAAGAGCCACATCCCTCCCCAGAGAGCGCAAGAGCACATCCCTCCCCAGAAAGCGCAAGACCCACATCCCTCCGCCAGAGAGTGCAAGAGCCACATCTCTCCCCAGAGAGCGCCAGAGCCACATCCCTCCCCAGAGAGCGCAAGAGCCACATCCCTCCCCAGAGAGCGCAAGAGCCACAGCCTTCCCTAGAAAGCGCGAGCTATATCAACCCCCCTCCCCCCACCCTACCCCCCAATAACCCCAGCTGGATGGACACCCCCCCCCCACCCCAACCCATTAATAAGACCCCTTAACACGCCTAACAACACCATCAGCTGACAATCTCACCCCCCCCCTCCCTATTCACTATTAAATTTTCTATTTAAAATAGAAAATTGGCTCGGTGAATAGTGAATATTCGGTATTAGTGAATAGTGCACTATTAAATTTAGCCATTTAATAGTGCACTATTAACTACTATTTAGCGGCTGATGAACAAGGCGGTGAACAAGGTGAATGTTCACACAAGAACGACCCCATAACTTTTCGTTCATCACCTGAGGTCTGTGATCACAGGAGCGATTGATTGGCAACACTGAACAGAACACATTTATAATGCAACTGAACGAAAAACTACGATAAAATAAAACATGATATATATACGTGTATTTTATATATGTATATTAGAATCGACTTGAGAATGGTCCAGGACGGACCGAAACGTCGTCGTCCCTTCACTTTTTAGTGTGTGGTCTGGTCAACATTATATATATATATATATATGCAACAATGATCACAAAAACACTGATCCAAGTATGCAGAATAACCACATATGAAAAATAGAAAATGCTTAACGCGTTTTCGGCTAATTCTCCATTCTACTTTGCTCTGATGAAGGCGAATTAGCCGAAAACGCGTTAAGCATTTTCTATTTTTCATATGTGGTTATTCTGCATATATATGTATATATATATATATATATATATATATATATATATATATATATATATATATATATATATATATATATATATATATATATACATACACACACACACACACACACGCACACACACACACAGACACACAGACAGACACACACACACACACACACACACACACACACACACACACACACACACACACACACACACACACACACACACTTTGCTTTCTCTAAATGAAACTAATCTCCCCCGCCCCGCCCCGCGAGGGAATGCTACCCAATCGTACCTCTGGTACATTTTCTCTCAGCGTACCACCATGCATCATCGTCCCCTGGGAGTCTCAGCCGTCCGTCAACTCTCAGGAGAAGAATCGAATCCCATTGGTCTCCCTTGCCCAGTTATTCAGATACGAACACTTCTACTCCCTTCAGTTACTGCGAAGAGGCCGTCTAGCGAGCCCTAATACGTCTATTATATTAAAAGATTGGCTTAATTAACTAACGACCCACCGAGAGCTGGTTCTCTGACGCGATCGGAACAGAGAGGGAGGGAAGGAAGGAGGAGGAGGAAGGGAAGGAGCAGGAGGAAGGGAAGGAGCAGGACGAAGGGAAGGAGCAGGAGGAAGGGAAGGAGCAGGAGGAAGGGAAGGAACAGGAGGAAGGGAAGGAACAGGACGAAGGGAAGGAGCAGGAGGAAGGGAAGGAGCAGGAGGAAGAGAAGAGTAGGGGAAGAGGAAGGATCTAGGAAGAAAGATCAGAAAGAAGGGCGTCGAAGGGAAATTACATCAATGTTTGGGGGGAGGATTTTGGGCATTTTTAGGAGGAAAGTGATGGGGAGAGGAGGAGAAGGAAAGTGATGGGAAGAAGAGGAGGAGGAGGGGAAGGGGGGGAGCGATCTCGGGTAAATGAAAAGCATTGGCGAAGTCGACGCTTTCTAAGTTATTCATTGTGATCGGGAGTGAGCCATCGATCGCTATAGGACAATATCCTTCTTGAGTGTGGGGGGGGGGGAGGGGGGGAGGGGGGTAGGGGGTAGGGGGGTAGGGGGGTAGGCATGGGGAGGTAAAGAAAGTAGAGAAAGGTACTGGAATATAGAGAGGGGTAGGGGTAAGTGAGAGAGAGAGAGAGAGAGAGAGAGAGAGAGAGAGAGAGAGAGAGAGAGAGAGAGAGAGAGAGAGAGAGAGAGAGAGAGAGAGAGAGAGAAAGGTACTGGAAGATGGAGAGGGAAAGAGGGGAAGGGGGTAAGTGAGAGAGAGAGAAACGGCAGGGAAGGGGGAAAATGAGAGAACGGGAAAGGGAGTAGGGGTAGTGGAAGGAAGGAAGAGGGACAGGAGCCACAGAAGGGGAAGGAAAAAACAGAAAAAAAAGGATGAGTTTCAGACTAGAATGAGAGAATAACCCATCACGATAAGAGAAAGAGAATGGCCAGGGAAGGAGAAAGAGAAGGGGAGGAAAAATAAAGGGGAAATAACAGGGACGAAGAACAGGACAGAAAAAGAAAGACGACGCCAAAAAAGAGGAAAATATAGCTCAGAGAGAGAGAGAGAGAGAGAGAGAGAGAGAGAGAGAGAGAGAGAGAGAGAGAGAGAGAGAGAGATAAGCGCGTGTAGGCGTTACTCCATTTTGTGTGTGTGTGTCACACCCTTGGAGGTGAAGCTTCCAGCCTGAGTAGACGGAAGCGACGTCGTCCACAGATTCTCTCTGGACGACCCTGCAGAGATACTTTCTCTCTCTGGACGACCTTCCAGAGATACTGTCTCTCTCTGGACGACCCTGCAGAGATACTCTCTCTCTCTGGACGACCTTCCAGAGATACTGTCTCTCTCTGGACGACCCTCCAGAGATACTCTCTCTCTGGACGACCCTGCAGAGATACTCTCTCTCTCTGGACGACCCTCCACAGATACTCTCTCTCTGGACGACCCTGCAGAGATACTCTCTCTCTCTGGACGACCCTCCAGAGATACTCTCTCTCTCTGGACGACCCTCCAGAGATACTCTCTCTCTGGACGACCCTGCAGAGATACTCTCTCTCTCTGGACGACCCTCCACAGATACTCTCTCTCTGGACGACCCTGCAGAGATACTCTCTCTCTCTGGACGACCCTCCAGAGATACTCTCTCTCTCTGGACGACCCTCCAGAGATACTCTCTCTCTGGACGACCCTCCAAAGATACTCTCTCTCTGGACGACCCTCTGAAGATACTCTCTCTCTGGACGACCCTCCAAAGATACTCTCTCTCTGGACGACCCTCCAGAGATACTCTCTCTCTGGACGACCCTCCAAAGATACTCTCTCTCTGGACGACCCTCCAGAGATACTCTCTCTCTGGACGACCCTCCAGAGATACTCTCTCTCTGGACGACCCTCCAAAGATTCTCTCTCTGGAGGACCCTCCAGAGATACTCTCTCTCTGGACGACCCTCCAAAGATACTCTCTCTCTGGACGACCCTCCAGAGATACTCTCTCTCTGGACGACCCTCCAAAGATACTCTCTCTCTGGACGACCCTCCAGAGATACTCTCTCTCTGGACGACCCTCCAGAGATACTCTCTCTCTGGACGACCCTCCGAAGATACTCTTCCTTTGGACGACCCTCCAGAGACACTCTCTCTCAGGACGACCCTCCAGAGATACTCTCTCTCTCTGCTCCTATCTCCCAGAGATGGAAACAGTAGGTGACAGTGCACCAAGTACTGGGAGGTAAGGTAGAGGGGGATACGAAGGGAGCAAACTATGGGCCAAGTTTTGATCACACCATGGGGAGGGTGTGGCTCATTACAGGGAGGGGGGTGTGGCTCATTACAGGGAGGGGTGTGTGGCGCATTACAGGGAGGGGGTGTGGCTCATTACAGGGAGGGGGGTGTGGCGCATTACAGGGAAGGGTGTGGCTCATTACAGGGAGGGGTGTGGCTCATTACAGGGAGGGGGGTGTGGCCCATCATGGGGCGGGGGGTGTGGCGCCCCACCACACCCCCCCCGCCTGGAAGCGGCGCACAATCTGGAAGACAGACGGCAAAATCTGATTGAAGGAACAGCGTCATCTTTTCCTTCTTGTGTAACGGGGCCATGGGAAGGATCACACTGTAACTGAAATCTCTCTCTCTCTCTCTCTCTTAAAGCGACGACGGTCTCGCTTCATGCAGGTCGGCGTTCAATCCCCGATTGTCCAAGTGGTTGGCCCCCCCCCATTCCTTTCCTCCCCCCCCGCCACCCCCTAGTCCATCTCATCCCAAATCCTAATCCAATCCAAGTGCTATATAGTCGTAATGAACAAATCCACAAGGGCCGTGACGAGGATTCGAACCTGCGTCCGGGAGCATCCAGGCTTGGCTTATCGTAATGGCTTGGCGCTTTCCCCTGATGATTCCCTCCCTCCCTCCCCCCCCCCCCCCTCCCCATTCACGTGTTATTCATGCCAGTGCCTTTAATGTATACATCATTCTGGGCTTGACGCACGAAGCGGACCCAATTTACCATTGAAGAGCCTGTCGATCCTCAGAGCTGAAGGGAGGGTTACCCCTTCTCTTTCCCAGCCCCGTCCCACAGCTACAAGTGCCACTCTGAGCTCCTCTCCCACGTGAGAGGAGCCTCATGAGTGGCCTCCCACGTTGGCTTCCCCCCCCCCCTCAGCGGGAGAGGCGACGTGGGAGAGGGAAAATGCTCAGTTACCACCTCTCTTCCTCACCGATTGATTGATTGATAAAGATTAAGCCACCCAAGAGGTGGCACGGACATGAATAGCCCGTAATCTCTCTCTTCCTCACCCGTGAATACATAAATAAATAAACCCCATCCCACAGACGGGAAATGAATGTGAGGACGTTTAAGTCCGTCCCAGTACCAGGATTCCTAAACCACCTATATACATGACGAAACCTGTACATCTTTCCTCAATCATGGCGGCTGTGTTTACGTTTATGTAACAGCTGACGAGCGCCAAAGCACTATACGAGGTTATTTATTACAACAATAACCTTGGCTGGTGCAGTTTCGACGCTTGTAAAACGGGTTTAGAAATGTCAATAAAGTCGCCATGATTGTTGAAAGATGTAAAGGTTTCGCAGGTGGACCCTTTTATGAAATCGCTATCACCTGATACGAGAGTCCAGGACGGACCGAACCGCTGTGGCTTCCGTTCCATATATATATGGGGGTTCCGTTTCATATATATGGGGGTTCCGTTTCATATATATGGGGGTTCCGTTCCATATATATGGGGGTTCCGTTCCATATATATATGGGGGTTCCGTTTCATATATATATGGGGGTTCCGTTTCATATATATATGGGGGTTCCGTTCCATATATATATGGGGGTTCCGTTTCATATATATATATGGGGGTTCCGTTTCATATATATGGGGGTTCCGTTCCATATATATGGGGGGTTCCGTTCCATATATATATGGGGGTTCCGTTTCATATATATATGGGGGTTCCGTTCCATATATATATGGGGGTTCCGTTTCATATATATGGGGGTTCCGTTTCATATATATGGGGGTTCCGTTCCATATATATGGGGGGTTCCGTTCCATATATATGGGGGTTCCGTTCCATATATGGGGTTCCGTTCCATATATGGGGGTTGGATTACTCGTCTAGAACCCCGATACTGCGACATTTCAAGCCATTTACATACGTTTCAGTACTATCGCAAAGTGACGGTTTGAAGCAAAGAGCCTAAGAGGTAGAAGTTCCTTGTTGACACTCGCGCAAGCGCAGGAAGGCGCACAAGTGCCTTCGCAAGCACTAACGCAACAGCTGTGACGCAAGCAATAAAAACAAGAGCCGTGACGCAATACAACTAAGACTCAAACCCCTCCCCCCCCTCACCTGCATGGCAAGCTAGAGGCCAGCTTTAAGAGCGAACCACTCTGTCGCAAGCACAGGAGTACCTCTGGGACCAGATTCACGAAGCAGTTACGCAAGCACTTACGAACGTGTACATCTTTCCTCAATCATTGACGGCTTTGGTTACATTTATTAAACAGTTTACAAGCATGAAAACTTCCCAGTCAACTGTTGTTATTGTTATAAACAGCCTCCTGGTGCTTCGGCGCTCATTAACTGTTTAATAATTGTAAACAAAGCCGTCAAAAATTGAGAAAAGATGTACAGGTTCGTAAGTGCTTGGGTAACTGCTTCGTGAATCTGGCCTCTCCAACAGCCACCACACCAGCCCCGAGCACCGGCCAATCAGCACGCGATCTGCATTGTCAGCCTGTGATTCATTCTTTGGTCGACAGTTCTTTCCCCTCCCTCCCCCACCCTCTTGGAGGGGAGGGTGGGGACGCCCCCCACCCCCACCAGAGGTCCCCCCCACACACTGAGGTACTCCTCCAGGCCCGGCTCCTCCTCCACTACCCCCCCGAAGACGATGGGCAAGCTGCTTTAAGACGGACCACGCTGAAGTTGGTCGAGTATAACCGTTCAGAAACACGGAGAAGATTAATAGTTATTTCTGGTTTAATATATTCTCACAGAACATACTATTTCTCGCATAGCTCCAGATTACAGATACTGTGATTCATGCGGGTCGTTATTACATTGTTAAACACCAACCTCACCTCTTGATGGTCCCGCCGCCCCCACCTGAACCATTATATATTAATGGAAGCCAGGAGTAATCCCTCTTACGGGCTATTCATGCCCGTGCCACCTCTTGGGTGGCTTAATCTTTATCAATCGAGTAACCCCACATCTCACACCTCAGGCGGCCCACACAACCCTTGCAACCATGTGGCTCTTATTTAATTATTATTATTGAGAAAATCCACAGAAGCCGTGATGTGGATTCGAACCCATGCGCTGGGTATTCAAAGACACATGCTCTAAGACGACTTCACCACGACATGGCCAAGATAAACCATTGACAATAATGGCTTTACTAATGGCCGTTCACGTTTAACAGATTTTTCTAACATTTTATTCCAACATAGTTGAGGCAGTTGATAGTGGGATGATTTGCGATGTTGTGTACCTTGACTTTAGCAAAGCTTTTGATACAGTGCCACATAGAAGATTGATTAAAAAGATAAGAGGCTCATGGTATTGGGGGGTGCTATATTAAGTTGGATTAGGGCATGGCTATACCAAAGGAAACAGAGAGTTAGTATAAATGGGGTTAAATCAGAGTGGGAAAATGTTGTAAGTGGAGTACCTCAAGGCTCTGTCCTGGGACCTCTGTTATTCATAATATATATAAATGATTTAGATTCAGGTTTGAGCAGCAATATTTGCAAATTTGCCGATGATACGGAAATAGTGAGGGAGGGGGAGGGAATTATCAGAGGAAAGCGCCAAGCCATTACGACTATATAGCACTGGGAAGGGGTCAGGATAAGGATTTGGGATGGGACGGAAGGAAAGAAATGGTGCCCAACCACTTGGACGGTCGGGGATTGAACGCCGACCTGCATGAAGCCAGACCGTCGTTCTATCCACCTCCAACATGCACTTCCAGCATTATATTCTCATGCAAACAAAAATGGGCCGGCCCAGTGGACGGAGTTTCCAACACATGCCACGAAGTGGCCCCCAGAACTGACTAATTTAATTCGCTTAAAACTGAATGTGTTCACCTTAGCAACATTACAAGGCAGGAGAGTATGAACGGGTAAGATAACCCACGCTCCAGTTTAAGACACACAAGATGAGCGTAAGAGCATCTTAAGTGATCATTCAGAGCCGCAGACCAAGCCCACGAAGAGAGAGAGAGAGAGAGAGAGAGAGAGAGAGAGAGAGAGAGGGAGAGAGAGAGAGAGAGAGAGAGAGAGAGAGAGAGAGAGAGAGAGAGAGAGAGAGAGAGAGAGAGAGAGTAAGCCAGTACCTGGAGCAAAAAGTTCCAAGTAGCACGGGCTATGGTGAGCCCGTGTTATAGCCGCTACTCTTTACTTCTATGCTTATGATCAGATACATAACAAAGATCTCGGAACCACTAACTGGATGATTGACACCACGAAAACACCTTCCCACTTGCGTAGGTGAATCTCCATTGATTAATGTAGATTAAGCCACCCAAGAGGTGGCACGGGCATGAATAGCCCGTAAGGAATAGACATTTTTTTTGGAGTGAATGTGATCTTTGATCATAAGAACATCGACACGTTGTTGTTGTTGTTGTTGTTGTTAAAGATTTAGCTACTCAGAACGAAGTGTCCATGTAGCACGGGCTATGGTGAGCCCGTAATATCGGCACGATAAGGAGGGTATAATCACACAGATTACACCTCACCCCCCCCCCTTCATGCTCCCCCATCTTCTCTTATCTTGAGGTTATCTTCAGATGATTTCGGGGTTTAGCGTCCCCGCGGCCCGGTCCTCGACCAGGCCTCCTATTTGTTACCCCCCCCCCCAGGAAGCAGCCCGTAGCAGCTGTCTAGCTCCCAGGTACCTATTTTCCGCCAGCTGAACAGGGGGGCATCAGGGTGAAAGAAACTGCTTATTTCTTTCCGCCTCCACCGGTGATCGAACCCGGAACCTAAGGACTACGAATCCCGAGCGCTGTCCACTCAGCCGCCAGGCCCCCACCTCACTAAACACGACACACACACACGCACACTAACGCACGCACAGAGGGGAAACGTTACGAAAGATGTAATTGCTTCCTGTAGAGCTTAATATGTGATGCGATTTAGTCATTATTACTGGCAATCTTGGGAGGGGGAGAGAGAGAGAGAGGGGGGGGAGGGAGGGAGGGAGGGAGGGAGGGAGGGAGGGAGAGAGAGAGAGAGAGAGAGAGAGAGAGAGAGAGAGAGAGAGAGAGAGAGAGAGAGAGAGAGAGAGAGAGAGAGAAAGAGAGGAGAGAGAGAGGAGAGAGAGAAAGGAGAGAGAGAAAGGAGAGAGAGAAAGGAGAGAGAGAAAGGAGAGAGAAAGGAGAGAGAGAGAGAGAGAGAGAGAGAGAGAGAGAGAGAGAGAGAGAGAGAGAGAGAGAGAAAGAGAGGAGAGAGAGAGGAGAGAGAGAAAGGAGAGAGAGAAAGGAGAGAGAGAAAGGAGAGAGAGAAAGG
This sequence comes from Procambarus clarkii, assembly GCF_040958095.1. Lineage (NCBI taxonomy): Eukaryota > Metazoa > Arthropoda > Malacostraca > Decapoda > Cambaridae > Procambarus > Procambarus clarkii. The sequence goes on from NC_091174.1 coordinate 10,996,458, forward strand.
AGAGAGAAAGGAGAGAGAGAGAGAGAGAGAGAGAGAGAGAGAGAGAGAGAGAGAGAGAGAGAGAGAGAGAGAGAGAGAGAGAAGGGAGAGAGAGAGAGAGAGAGAGAGAAGGGAGAGGAAGAAGGGGAAGAGTGAAAGAAGAATGGGGAGGGGGGAAGGGAAGAGAAGCAGAACAGGGGAGATAGAAGACAAGGATAAAGAGGAATTACAGAAGCAACAGGTGAAAGAGGAGGAGGAGAAAATGTTGAGAGAGGAGAAGGAAGGAGACGGATGATAAACGGGAGATAAAACGAATAGAAGTAAATAGAAGAATACAAACTAAACGAGAAGGAGGACTGAGAGAGAATACGAAGGATATAAGGGATAAAAAGTATAAGGAAACAGGTAGGACGAGGAAAAAGTATGTAAGGAACAAAGATAACAATAGAACTTAGGAAGACTATAACACGAGACCGGTCTTATAACACCTAGTTAACATCCAGTGACGTAGCTAACAGCCAGTGACCTAGCTAACAGCCAGTGACCTAGCTAACATCCAGTGACGTAGCTAACAGCCATTGACGTAGCTAACAGCCATTGACGTAGCTAACAGCCAGTGACGTAGCTAACAGCCAGTGACCTAGCTAACAGCCAGTGACCTAACTAACAGCCAGTGCCCTAGCTAACAGCCAGTGACCTAGCTAACAGCCAGTGACCTAGCTAACAGCCAGTGACCTAGCTAACAGCCAGTGACCTAGCTAACAGCCAGTGACGTAGCTAACAGCCAGTGCCCTAGCTAACAGCCAGTGACCTAGCTAACAGCCAGTGACCTAGCTAACAGCCAGTGACCTAGCTAACAGCCAGTGCCCTAGCTAACAGCCAGTGACCTAGCTAACAACCAGTGACCTAACTAACAGCCAGTGACCTAACTAACAGCCATTGACCTAACTAACAGCCAGTGACGTAGCTAACAACCAGTGACCTAACTAACAGCCAGTGACCTAGCTAACAACCAGTGACCTAACTAACAGCCAGTGACGTAGCTAACAGCCAGTGCCCTAGCTAACAGCCAGTGACCTAGCTAACAGCCAGTGACCTAGCTAACAGCCAGTGACGTAGCTAACAACCAGTGACGTAGCTAACAGCCAGTGACCTAGCTAACAGCCAGTGACCTAGCTAACAGCCAGTGACCTAGCTAACAACCAGTGACGTAGCTAACAACCAGTGACGTAGCTAACAGCCAGTGACGTAGCTAACAACCAGTGACGTAGCTAACAGCCAGTGACGTAGCTAACAGCCAGTGACCTAGCTAACAGCCAGTGACGTAGCTAACAGCCAGTGCCCTAGCTAACAACCAGTGACGTAGCTAACAACCAGTGACGTAGCTAACAACCAGTGCCCTAGCTAACAACCAGTGACGTAGCTAACAACCAGTGACGTAGCTAACAACCAGTGACGTAGCTAACAGCCAGTGACGTAGCTAACAACCAGTGACGTAGCTAACAACCAGTGACGTAGCTAACAGCCAGTGACGTAGCTAACAGCCATTGACCTAACTAACAGCCAGTGACGTAGCTAACAGCCAGTGACGTAGCTAACAGCCAGTGACCTAGCTAACAACCAGTGACGTAGCAAACAGCCAGTGACCTAGCTAACAACCAGTGACGTAGCTAACAACAATTGACCTAGCTAACAGCCAGTGAGGTAGCTAACAGCCAGTGCCCTAGCTAACAGCCAGTGCCCTAGCTAACAGCCATTGACCTAACAGCCAGTGACGTAGCTAACAGCCAGTGACCTAGCTAACAGCCAGTGCCCTAGCTAACAGAGTGACGTAGCTAACAGCCAGTGACCTAGCTAACAGCCGGTGACCTAGCTAACAGCCAGTGACGTAGCTAACAACCAGTGACGTAGCTAACAACAATTGACCTAGCTAACAGCCAGTGACGTAGCTAACAGCCAGTGCCCTAGCTAACAGCCAGTGCCCTAGCTAACAGCCATTGACCTAACAGCCAGTGACGTAGCTAACAGCCAGTGACCTAGCTAACAGCCAGTGCCCTAGCTAACAGCCAGTGACGTAGCTAACAGCCAGTGACCTAGCTAACAGCCGGTGACCTAGCTAACAGCCAGTGACGTAGCTAACAACCAGTGACGTAGCTAACAACAATTGACCTAGCTAACAGCCAGTGACGTAGCTAACAGCCAGTGACCTAGCTAACAGCCAGTGACCTAGCTAACAGCCATTGACCTAGCTAACAGCCATTGACCTAGCTAACAGCCATTGACCTAGCTAACAGCCATTGACCTAGCCTCAGGCCATTTAACCCACGCCATAATTATCGGTGGGCATTCCGCTTGACTTGTTGACCTGTGTAACTGCCCACTAATTACCTCAGGTCATTGGAGTGAACGATGGCCTCTTATTTACGACCTCTCGTTCCTATTGGCTGTGGAAACGTGGGGGAGGGGTGGGAAAGGGGTGGAAAACGGAGTGTTATCGTGCCTCAGCATGTTGCCCGCGGCGCTCGCTGCCACTACACCTAAACTATCGTATTTATTGTTGATTTTTTTGTCCATGAGGAATTTGGTGTTAGGGAATCAAGTGCGTCGCGTGATTTGTGTTGGGAGGGGTTGGGGGTAGGTGTGGGGGTAGGTGTGGGGGGTAGGTGTGGGGGGTAGGTGTGGGGGGTAGGTGTGGGGGGTAGGTGTGGGGGGTAGGTGTGGGGGGGTAGGTGTGGGGGTAGGTGTGGGGGGTAGGTGTGGGGGTAGGTGTGGGGGGTAGGTGTGGGGGGTTGGGGGGTGGGGGTAGGTGTGGGGGTAGGTGTGGGGGTAAGTGTGGGGGTAGGTGTGGGGGTAGGTGTGGGGGTATGTGTGGGGGGTAGGTGTGGGGGTAGGTGTGGGGGGTAGGTGTGGGGGTAGGTGTGGGGGGTAGGTGTGGGGGTAGGTGTGGGGGGTAGGTGTGGGGGGTAGGTGTGGGGGTAGGTGTGGGGGGTAGGTGTGTGGGGGTAGGTGTGGGTGTGAGGTGGGGGTTGGGGTTAGGGGTAGGTGTGGGGGGTAGGTGTGGGGGTAGGTGTGGAGTTAGGTGTGGGGGGTAGGTGTGGGGGGTAGGTGTGGGGGGGTAGGTGTGGGGGGGTAGGTGTGGGGGTAGGTGTGGGGGGTAGGTGTGGAGTTAGGTGTGGGGGGTAGGTGTGGAGTTAGGTGTGGGGGGTAGGTGTAGGGGGTAGGTGTGGGGGTGGGTGTGGAGTTAGGTGTGGGGGTAGGTGTGGGGGGTAGGTGTGGGGGGTAGGTGTGGGGGGTAGGTGTGGGGGGTAGGTGTGTGGGGGGTAGGTGTAGGGGGTAGGTGTGGGGGGGTGGGTGTGGGTGGTGTGTGGGTGGTAGGTGTGACGGTAGGTGTGGGGGGTAGGTGTAGGGGGCGAGTAGGTGTTGATGGGTGGGTCCAGGAGTATGCATAGGTGCAGGTATATGCGTATGACTGGCTACAGGTGTGTGTGTGCAAAAACTACGCCTGGGCCAACAAAATCTGCCTTGGGCCATTTAGTGTCCTTGAACACTTGACTGACAGTCTCCCCCCCCCGCCCCCCCTTAGTGTCTCAAGCAGTGGCATGTATAAGACAATTACCAGCGCCTTAATTATCCCGGTAACAACACGAGAGAAGATTTATTCACCCAATACACCCTAATCAGGAGCTGACAGCCATTTAGGGGGTGGGGGTGGGGGGGCGATACAACCCCCCCCCTCTACGCCAAGACATGCTGCAGGGGGAGGGGGATGGGGTAGGGGGGCGATTCAACCCCCCTCTACGCCAAGACATGCTGCAGGGGGGGGAGGGGGAGGGGTAGGGGGGTGGGGGGGGATACAACCCCCCTCTACGCCAAGACATGCTGCAGGGGGGGACGGGGAGGGGTAGGGGGGTGGGGGGGGGGGTGGGGGGGTGGAGGGGAGGCGATTCAAAACCCCCCCCTCTACGCCAAGACATACTGCAGGGAGGGGGAGGATGAGGGTATTGTGAATCATATAGGGCCATGCAATGGGCTCGAACTCTCAATCCTAGGCTATACATATAGTTTCCGTTAAATGGGCAACGATTTAAAAAATAGATAATCATTAACTAACGTATCGTAACAAGATCACCGTTGTACATGGGCTTAACTACCCAATTATACCAATTATTATGTAACAGAGAAGTTGACAGAAATGTTGTCAGAAACACGAAATATTGAAGTTGGAAAAGGAGGACTAGAAGGGGTCTGAAAGGGGGAACAGGAAGGTATTACGATATGAAGGGATATTATATTGCCTAAAAAGGAGCAAGGAACACAATGGGGGTTTATAAAGGAGGATTTGGAGAGAGAGAGAGAGAGAGAGAGAGAGAGAGAGAGAGAGAGAGAGAGAGAGAGAGAGAGAGAGAGAGAGAGAGAGAGAGAGAGAGAGAGAGAGAGAGAGAGAGACAGACAGAGAGAGAGAGAGAGAGAGAGAGAGAGAGACAGACAGAGAGAGAGAGAACGAGAGACAGACAGAGAGAGAGAGAGAGAGAGAGAGAGAGAGAGAGAGAGAGAGAGAGAGAGAGAGAGAGAGAGAGAGAGAGAGAGAGAGAGAGAGAGAGAGAGACACGCACCAACCCAGACACAAAGAGAATTTTTTATCAAGACAAGCCCAAAAGGTCTCCCAGGCTTGGTCCTGGGAGAGACAAAGTGTGCAGGAGGACTCCCCAGAAGGCCAGGAAAAGAGGCAGGCAGCGAGAGTGTGCAGGGACAGGTCGTGAGGGGGGGGGGGTGTGAGGGGGTCTTGAGGCAAACCCCTGGAAACCCCTGAAGGAGAGGTATAGGGACAGTCCTGGGGCTCTCAGGGACAGTCCTGGAGCTCAGAAACAGTCTTGAGACTCTCAGGGACAGTCCTAGGGCTCTCAGGGACAGTCCTGGAGCTCTCAGGGACAGTCCTGGGGCTCTCAGGGACAGTCCTGGAGCTCTCAGAGACGGTTCTGGAGCTCAGAGAGGGTCCTGGAGCTGTCAGGGACAGTCCTGGGGCTCTTGGGGACGGTCCTGGAGCTCAGGGAGAGTCCTGGAGCTCAGAGAGAGTCCTGGAGCTGTCAGGGACAGTCCTGGGGCTCTCGGGGACGGTCCTGGAGCTCAGGGAGAGTCCTGGAGCTCAGCGACAGTCCTGGGGAGCTCAGGGACAGTCTTAGAGCTCTCAGGGACAGTCGTGGAGCTCTCAGGGACAGCCCGGAGCTCTCAGGGAACAGCCTGGAGCTCTCAGGGAACAGCCTGGAGCTCTCAGGGACAGTCCTGGGACTCTCAGGGACAGCCCGGAGTTCTCAGGGGGTAGGGCGGAGGCTGCTGCAGCAGGGAGAGATACAGGGACATCACCTCAGGGGACATACGACCACAAGAACAATCCCTGGGAGCCAGGGGAAAGGAGCACAAAGGACCCCTACCCCTGCACCACCCAACCCGTTCTCGCACTTTCTTACAGTCAATATTGACTTATTAAATACGTGCATATGTGACATACTAAACATACTAGTTTACCTTGAAAAGCTTCATAGAAAACACTGACCTTACCTAACCTTCTTAGTATGTTAAGATAAGCATCTTATTGCTTCGTAATTACAATTATTACTTAACCTATACCTATAATAGGTTAAGTAATAATTGTAATTACGAAGCAATAAGATGCTTATCTTAACATACTAAGGTGGTTAGGTAAGGTCGGTGTTTTCTATGAAGCTTTTCAAGGTAAACTTAAATATTCACAATAAATTAATATGTCACATATGCACTTATTTAACAAGTCAATATTGACTTAAAGTGCGAGAACGAGTTGCCCCATGCCAATGGCATCCATGCCCCACCCCCATCACGGTGGGTACGTGGGTACGTAAGACCCATTTTCGAATATGCAGCCCTGCCATTGAACCTCCCCCCCCTCCCTCCCTCCCCCCACCCCCACTCGTGGAAAAGCACAAAGTAGAGCCAGAAAGAGTTTCCCAAATTAGCCACAAGGCTCGTTTCTAAGCTCAGTAAACTGTATACTGTGAGTGTGGACTCATAGATACACCAAGACATGAGAAACAAGGGTGAACACAGACAATTGTCTCAGGAACTATGATTTGGACTCAATAACAACGTACAAGTCCAACAATTTGGACTTGGGGTACTGAGTCCAACAATTTGGACTTGTGGTACTGAGTTCAACAATTTGGACTCAGTACCACAACGATGAGACATAAATGGAGGCCATATATCTGAAATAACGTGTATATAGGAGTTGTAAATCAATAAATAAAAGGATTTGACGAAGTTCTTAAAACTCAACTCGGCACTTTTTAAATGGCCAAGAGCTTAAACTCGACCTGACAAGCAAGTGAGGAGAGGCAGGTGATCCTAGGATCCACCAGGAGAGGGGCAGCACAAGGGGACCTAGACATCAGCAGGTAGGACACATGTATCCAGAGGAAGGACACATGTATCCCCCCAGGGAGAACACACATATCCCAGAGGGATTATGTGAGTTGCGACCCAACCTCTCTCTGGACCACCAGGATCCTCCTCTTCCTCCCACAACATATTTACACTTAGTAAATATTAGAAATATTTACAAAACTTCATTATAAATAATATTTCTAAAAAAAATATATATATATTAAAATACCACCTATTTATAAAATACCGTCGAGGACCGGGCCGCGGGGACGCTAAGCCCCGAAATCGTCTTAAGATAATCTTAAGATATTGTATTCCTTGGCCACTGAACTCCATGTATAACGTGTCTTTATTGAACATTTTGCACCACATTCTCTGGTCTCTTCACTGGTTATTAACATACAAAACGGCTTAACTGCCAATTACAACTGTTCAGCCCAATTATCTAATTCTTTGGCAGAGTTAAATTTAATAGTTTCAAATATTCTCAAAACATCTACTGAAACTAAATTCAAAATTGTAGTTAATTCTTCCACAATCTTGGGCCATCTTGGTGAAAATAATTAAGATATACCAATTGATAAGTTTTCAAACAATGACAATTAAAAGGCCATAACATTTTCAGACATAAATATCAGTTACAGTTGGGGAGGCGGTCGGCCGAGCGGACAGCACGCTGGGCTTGTGATCCTGTGGTCCTGGGTTCGATCCCAGGCGCCGGCGAGAAACAATGGGCAGAGTTCCTTTCACCCTATGCCCCTGTTACCTAGCAGTAAATAGGTACCTGGGTGTTAGTCAGCTGTCACGGGCTGCTTCCTGGGGGGTGGAGGCCTGGTCGAGGACCGGGACGCGGAGACACTAAAGCCCCGAAATCTTCTCAAGATAACCTACCCGTTGCCATAGTGACATCTGTCTCCATTGTTTAAGGATGCAGCAGGACACTGGCACTCCGTTGCCATAGTGACAGCTTCGTCCATTATTTGGAGAGTGCCAGACACCTCCAAGTGGTGCCTACACCATGCAGCAACACAGATGTGCACAGATCTTCAATGGCACTGGTGATGTGTTTAAAGCCTATCAACCTTTCAAGGGATATTAAGGGCCTCACAGCTGATTACTGCCCAACCGCAAGTGTGTTTAAGTCCTGAAGCTTCCTGCCTGCCCGTCTGTCTCTCTGTAACAATGAATATAATCGAGGTTTCTGTAGTACAGAGGCATCAACAAATGCCTCTGTTCACCTAGCAGTGAACCTAGGAGTAGGTACCTAGGAGTTAGTCAGCTTGCTATGGGGTTGCATCCTGGGGAGGGCCGACCTTCGGGGGACTTCGATATAATCCTATAATATATATATATATATATATATATATATATATATATATATATATATATATATATATGTATATATATATCAAAGAGGAAGTTGTAGAAGCCACCTCCACCTAACATTTTAAGACCCGATTCGACAAAGAACCTGAAAGTCAGAGTAATTAGGCTGTAACGCAACAGGTACAAGACGGGGCATTTAAGAACTACACCTCACTCCCCAGCCCCCTTCCCCCTTGTAGACTCTAATAAGCAAATACCCACGTTAGTGATTATATATGTCTCCCCATTTTCTCCCTCTCACCATCAGGGGGGGAGGGGGTGAAGGGGGAAGAATCAGGAGGTAGAAGTCAAGGTCAGGTAATATACCCAAAAGGTAATAATGAGGGGGCAGCGTGCCAAAGCACTTCGACCGAAGCACTCGGCAGAGATACGAGGCAACAGAGGGGGGGGGGGGGAACGTGGACTACTAAGGATTGGACGGTATAAGCCTACAAGAAGCCTATAAGGTTCTATATAACCCCCCCCCCCCCTTTCCCTTCCCCCCCCCCCCACCCAAAACACACATTTACATATTCCCAATATACAAAACCGAAATCAAAATATTTAAAAAAAATATATATATGTGTTATTTTAAAAAATATCAACACTTACAATAGTGAGGATCTGTCAAAAAAAAAATACATTATACAACGACAGACAACAACGCTGAGGCTATAATGTTTAACAGAGGAAGACTTAATTAAGTAGTTTAGTAAATACACTACTCAGCAAGTAGTTTATACAACAGTTGAAGCTACATACAACACACACACACACACATACACACATATGAGCCACAGAGACATTAGAAAGAACTTTTTCAGTGTCAGAGTAGTTAGTAAATGGAATGCATTAGGCAGTGATGTGGTGGAGGCTGACTCCATACACAGTTTGAAATGTAGATATGATAGAGCCCAGTAAGCTCAGGAATTTGTACACCAGTTGATTGACAGTTGAGAGGCGGGACCAAAGAGCCAGAGCTCAACCCCCGCAAGCACAACTAGGTGAGTACACACACACACACACACACACACACACACACACACACACACACACACACACACACACACATTGTTGCACAATAGCCTGAGAAGACACAAGCTGATTGATCATAGGAAACATCATATGGAACATCGTTCTCAAGGGAATTTTTGTCCTGTGTGAACCTAAATAGAATAATTCATAAACCGTTCAGGTATTTACGATTCTTAAACAGTAATAAAATAGCTGGAGCAGCCTGCGTCACCAACAGGTGAGAGACAGACTGATGAAAATACTCTGGAAAACTGTAGGACAACACCAAATTCCTTCGGGCTCACCATAGCCCGTGCTACTTGGAACTTTTTCTTCCAGGTAGCGAATCTTAAACAACAACAACAACAGCTTTCATACGAGAAACGAACAAGAATTCAACTTATTTCGGGAACAAATCCTTAGCTTTTCTCTTCCCCTGATAGTTCCCTTCCCTTCTTATCCTCCATCTCCTTCCTTTCGCTTCCCCCTCCTTCTTTATCCCTCCTCCACCATCGTTTCATTTTCATTCCTCCCCAATTCCTTAATTTATCCTCATATACCCCTTCCTCCTCCTCCTCCTCCTCCCTTTCCATAGGACCGAGTCTGTTGTATCCGGTTCCAGTTTCTACGCCCAGCACCTTGGCTTCGTGTACTCGGTCAAGCAACCCCCCAACCACCCTATTCCCAGATAAACAGCCCGATAACCGTAAAATAGGGTGGTGGATGATGATAAAAATGAAGATAAAGGACAAATATTAACAATAGAATCATCGGAATCCTGGGTTGTTCTACAAGTGGTTAGGAGTCGGTGGTAGTTCCTTGGTCACGCCCACACGCAAGCACGCCCACACGCAAGCACGCCCGCACGCAAGCACGCCCACACGCAAGCACGCCCAAACTTCACACGCAAGGAAGACCAAAGAAAACGGGCTCTCTTCTGCGATGGATGACGGCGATTGTATATATATATATATATATATATATATATATATATATATATATATATATATATATATATATATATACATACATAGAGAGAGAGAGAGAGAGAGAGAGAGAGAGAGAGAGAGAGAGAGAGAGAGAGAGAGAGAGAGAGAGAGAGAGAGAGAGAGAGAGAGAGAGAGAGAGAGAGACAAACAGACAGACAGACAGACAGACAGAGAGAAGAGAGAAATATTAATTAGGACCGGAAACACATCAGACAATTACACACAGTGAGCAGTTTAGCTTAAGCGACACGGACTTTGCTCATACCAACACGGACACCAGCATCAGAGTCCGGAGAGAAAAGGGAACAAGCACAGAGCTTGTTGGCATCTAAAAGCCACCAGAGGAGGGGGCGGCGCCCCTTCTCTTCCAACTACCCCCCCCACAAACGAGAATAAAACTGAAACGAGGTAATTTTTTGGGTTATAGAAGCTTGTTTGCATTCCCCCAATAGAATTAAAATGGAAGAGAGAGAAAAAAACAGAGATTTGTGGGAAAACGGCCCCCCAAAAAAGGCCTTAACCCTAATGGACGGAAGATACTTAGTCTGTATGTTATTCTTTGGTTCAGAAAGGAGGCTTCGCAAGCCTCTGCCGCACTTTCGAGTCGTCAGCACTACTACCGTCTCCCCCCCTTCTCTTACACACAAACACACACACACAGTTGATTGACAGTTAAGAGGCGGGACCAAAGAGCCGAAGCTAAACCCCGACAAGCACAACCAGGCGAATACAACTAAGTGAGAGTACACACACACACACACACACACACACACACCGACGTGAGTGCACGTGTACTCGTGCACACACCGTGCACGCACTCAGTGCACGTGAGTGAAGCGACGTACACACCATACACTCCTCGTACCAATGACCTCAAAATGGACCCTGAATTTTGTTTTCTCATCTTCACGAGCTCAATTAATTGGCGTCCAAAATACCTTACATTAATAGTCACCGGTAATTGGCCATTTTAATTATCTTTCTAAAAAAGGCCCATAAAAGTGGCCCCATCACTTGAATTCAATAGAAATTGAAAATATTCAAACATGCCGAAAAAAAGGCACTTGTTTGCAAAATTTAATCCAATGAAAGTGAAAATAAAATGCTGGAAAAAATTCTTAAAAATTACTTAACATTTAAGGCTTTTAATTTATTAGAAAATTTTAAATTAATTTGATGAGAATTTATATGATTCCATTACACAATTTTTGACACATGTTTAAATAATCCAACTGTGAATGGTGGAGGCCTGGTCGAGGACCGGGCCGCGGGGACGGTAAGCCCCGAAATCATCTCAAGATAACCTCAAGATAACGTGATATGTACACCCTTCCCCTTATACCTGGCCAGAACCTGTTACTCGCCTAATTCAAGCCTCCTCTAAGTAATTTCAGGTTCACTCGCTTCATCCTTATTAGGAAGTTTACCAACCACCTCTACCTTATACTGGACTCCTCTTGAGGCTTCCTCTCTTCTCTCTTCCTTATCTTCTTCCTCTTATCCTCCTTTACGTGGATTGAATTCCTCCTTATACTTTACCTGACACCCCCAATCGCCACCTTACAGAACATGCTACTTTCTCAGTCTCCTACCCTCCTTCCTTCTCTTCCTAATCCCTCTTCCTTCTTTATCTTTCCACCTTTCTCTCCTTCCTATTCCCTTACTCTTCTCTTCTAGAGGAAATAAGCTGTGTACCTGAGACGTCGAAGGAGAGAGAGAGAGAGAGAGAGAGAGAGAGAGAGAGAGAGAGAGAGAGAGAGAGAGAGAGAGAGAGAGAGAGAGAGAGAGGAGAGTGGACAAGAGGGGTAACAAACAAAAAAAGGTACCGAGGGGAGAGAGAACCACGAGGGGCGAAGATTGACGTAAGACAGTGAGGTCACAGGTGGTGAGGGAGGCAAGGTGAGGGAAGGTAGGGAGGGAGGTAGGGAAGGCATTGAGGGAAGGGTGATGGAGGGGAAGCTAGGAAACATCAATGAAGGACAGATGGAAGAGGACACAGAAGAGTGAAGGAGTGTTGAAGGACAGGAGAGAGGGGAGAGAGAGAGAGAGAGGGGGAAGACGAGGGAGAGGGGGACAGGATGCCGTCGTCATGGCGACCTCTCCCCACGCGGACCCCAGCCATCAACTCACCGCACACAAACCAACTATTAAAACTGGAGATCTTCCCCTTAAACAGATCAAAGACATATTTCGTGCGACGGGAATCAGATCATAGTCGAGGTGGGGCGTATCAGCCATGTCCCAGGCAGGTCCCCAGCCATGCTCCCAGGCATGCTCCCAGGTAGGTCCCCAGCCATGCTCCCAGCCATGTCCCAGCCATGCTCCCAGCCATGTCCCAGGTAGGTCCCAGCCATGCTCCCAGCCATGTCCCAGCCATGCTCCCAGCCATGCTCCCAGCCATGCTCCCAGGTAGATCCCCAGCCATGTCCCAGCCATGCTCACTTGCCAGCAACTCTACAATCATCTCCACCACCAACACACTCAGGACACTCAGTTCCTCAGGAACCTGTACACCTGTTGATTGACGGTTGAGAGGCGGGACCAAAGAACCAGAGCTCAACCCCCGCAAACACAACAACACACGCGCACATCCGCAGGAAGCAGCCGGTAGCAGCTGTCTACCTCCCAGGTACCTAATGGGCCGAAACTCTGCCCATTTGTTTCCGTCTCAGCCGAGGATCGAACCCGGACCCCTTAGGACTACGGCCCCCCAAGCGCTATCCATTCAGCCGCGAAGTCGTGTGTGTGTGTGTATGTGTGTGTACTCACCTAGTTGTGTTTGCGGGGGTTGAGCTCTGGCTCTTTGGTCAGAGTGTGTGTGCATATGTGTGTATGTGTGTGTGTGCATATGTGTATATGTGTATGTGTGTGTAAAAACCACACATCAAATTACGACGCAACACCCTTATTATACCCCCAACACCCCTAAACCACCCCCCCTCTCCTCTCACCCTTTAACCCAACCCCCCACCCCTTAAACCCCCACATTCCCCCCCCACCTCATACATACCAAAGTGCCCCCTGGCACTCCTGGCACCGTGTGTGTGTCCTGAGGACGACCTCGAGGGGCAACAAAGAGCCAAGTGGGAAGTGTTGTCTAAAGAACGCACTCACAGTTGATGGCCACGACCAGTGGAAAGTGAATAGAGAATGGGGGAGACGGGGAGAATGGGGAGGTGGCAGAGACGGGAGGACGACGGGAGGGGGGGGAGAGGGGGGAGAAGGGGGAGAAGGGGGAGAAGAGGAAGAAGAGGGAGAGGGAGGGAGGGAGGGAGGGAGGGAGGGAGGGAGGGAGAGAGAGAGAGAGAGAGAGAGAGAGAGAGAGAGAGAGAGAGAGAGAGAGAGAGAGAGAGAGAGAGAGAGAGAGAGAGAGAGAGAGAGTATATATATATATATATATATATATATATATATATATATATATATATATATATATATATATATATATATATACATACCCTCAGTCTTACACACCATTCCCGCAAATTTCCTTAACAGTTTACCGTGGCAGTACTACAACGACAACAACCACTATACAACTGATTACACCAGTTTACACCGGTCGTGGTTGTATTTTAATTGTATGTGCTGTATGATGCATATTAACACGCTCAATGTATTTAAGTATACTGAGGAAGGAGTGTATATAACTCCCCCTCCGTAACGAGACCAGCACTGAATATATACATATTAATATATAATTCACATATGCGCCATGTACTGCAGTGTGTGGAGCCCCCAGCCCGCACCTTCACCCACTGCTGCATACAGGTCACCAGTTGATTGACAGTTGAGAGGCGGGACCAAAGAGCCAGAGCTCAACCCCACGCAAATACAACTAGGTGAGTACAGCCAACCCCGGCACGCAAAACTCTGAATCTCTACCGTACAAATTCCTGGTATATTAACTACAGAACCCAAGTATTTAACCTGATGGACCACTTCTCTATCACTTCCAGTGTTTACCAAACTTTACCTGTTTACCATACTGAGTTTCCTTCTGTCTCCATCTCCATTAGTTTACCTCACATTGTCCCTTTAAGCAGTCTTCTTTAACAAGGCATCTTGGAGTTACCTTGGAGTGTTTCCGGGGCTTAGCGTCCCCCGCGGCCCGGTCGTCGACCAGGCCTCCAACCAAACCTTAGACTAATGTCTTCATGTCCCCTCCAAACGTCTTGACTACCATTGTAATATTTCGCTAGTTTTTCTCCTGTGTCGTGCCCGCAGGCACACAATATATATACACACCCAACAGTCCAATACAGAGCCCTTGTGGACTTCTCCATTTGCAACGTTTCATTTATAGCAACAAGAACTCTTGTACATTCTCTGAAATCCTGCATCATCAAAGTTCTTCCCTGGACATGCCATTACACCCGCTCCACCCATCACTGCCCTCCATAGGGAGGCAATTCTGTTCACCTTATGTAATGTTGCTCGCAAGGTTGCATGTGCAATACTCGGGTTTCCTAGTCTCTAGCCTTCTCCACTACCCACCTGCATGATGCGGTGAGAGTTGTCAGGATATTGGGTCAGGTTATCAGTTGTCAGGTGAAACTAAAGGCGGGTCTCACCGAGCATTTACATATCCACTTCCCAAATTTGTACATCTTTCCACGAGCGTAACATAATCTGAATTGATTGTTGACCAGACCACACACTAGAATGTGAAGGTTCGACGACGTTTCGGTCCGTCCTGGACCATTCTCAAGTCGATTCATCGACTTGAGAATGGTCCAGGACGGACCGAAACGTCGTCGTCCCTTCACCTTCTAGTGTGTGGTCTGGTCAACATACTTTAGCCACGTTATTGTGACTCATCGCCTGCATAATCTGAATTCATTAAACAGTTCACGAGATTGGAAGCAATCCGAGGTCGTTCTCGGCCCGCAGTTACTATGATTATGGACAATCACCTCACGTTTTGGACCTTATAAACTGCTCACTGATTCCAAACTAACCTGCCATCATTTCCAATCACTATCAAACTAACCTGTCATCATTTCCAATCACTATCAAACTAACCTGCCATCATTTCCAATCACTATCAAACTAACCTGCCATCATTTCCAATCACTATCAAACTAACCTGCCATCATTTCCAATCACTATCAAACTAACCTGCCATCATTTCCAATCACTATCAAACTAACCTGCCATCATTTCCAATCACTATTCTGTCACGTCACACAAAGAGGCTCTAAGTCCCCAATGATTATTGATCAGTTGCATTCACCATCATGTCCATACAAAGGGCCAATCCCAACTTCCAGTCATCTGGCACAGTGCCACTAATTACTCACGCCGTCTACGAGGTCAAGTAATTATTTAAGAGACAGTTGCTTTCTCCAAACTATGGCAGATCCATTATATGTCTCCATCACATCTTGTGTTTTCTGCATATACATTATTAAGGGGAGACTATATGACTTTGTCATGTAAGTGCTGCTTATAATACCATTATTGAAGAATATTGTCCCCAAGTTGTGTTATAGTTATACTATATAAATGGTGGAATGTTTATACATTGATAACATAACTCAGGTTTGTGTGTGTGTGTGTGTGTGTGTGTGTGTGTGTGTGTGTGTGTGTGTGTGTGTGTGTGTGTGTGTGTGTGTGTGTGTGTGTGTGTATTCACCTATTTGTACTCACCCATTTGTGCTTGCGGGGGTTGAGCTCTGGCTCTTTGGTCCCACCTCTCAACTGCCAATCAACTGGTGTACAAATTCCTAAGCCTACTGGGCTCTATCATATCTGTGTGTGTGTGTGTGTGTGTGTGTGTGTGTGTGTGTGTGTGTGTGTGTGTGTGTGTGTGTGTATGTGTGTGTGTGTGTGTGTGTGTGTGTGTGTGTGTGTGTGTGTGTCTGTCTGTCTGACTACATAATAGAAATTCATGTTTGAAATATATATTTTCCGCTGGACGTGAAGATCAAGATAGTGTCAAGCATCTTACAAGAAACACTACTGCCGTGTTCAATTACCACAATGCTTCAGAGCACTCTTGCCTTCACCATTACATCTTTAAGAAACACAAAAGGCAAAACAAGAATGACCACTGCGTTAAAAAAAAATTAAAACTTAAAAAGTATTTAAAAGTTTAAACCAAACAAAACAGCAAAGCAATACATAAACACGATTAGTGATTTAAAGGGGGGGGTGGGGGGGCAGGGATAAGACAATTTTGTTTTAATATCCAATACACAAAATAAAACACAAAACACGACTGACACTGATTGGTCTAATCACAAACACAAACAAGCGCATAAATTATTTCACAAACAAATAAACTAGATACAAGAAAAAGTGGCAATCAAAAAGTATAAAATATAAATCCACAATACATTACCAAGAGACGTTAACCTCAATACAATACCCAACAGTGAATAAAAAAAAAAATACATTAGAAACATCATACTGTATTCTAATAGTCTACAACACTTCACCCAAATTGGCCGATATTTAATAATAAATTAATCATTCCCATACGCCAATATATGTAAATAGACAATTTTAGGTGATGATGGAGTGGACGAAAAATCCTATATAAACTCTCTTCCCCCCCTCCCCCCCACGCCCACACTCCCCCCCCCCCCTACATCCACCCCCACCCCCCCAATCCCCCCAACCAATAACACAGCCATCAGGGCGGGTAAGCAGCCAATCACTATGCTCGTAGCGGCCAAGGTCGTGGACCCTGAGGACAAAAGGGTCAGGGGGAAAGAGAGAGAGAGAAGGAGGAGAGGGAGAGAGTGACCAATGAGAGGGGAGACGTAACGGGAGAGGAGGGAGAAGGGGGGGATGGAGTATGTGATGGATACATGGGAGGGGTGTGAGCTGGGATGGAAGCACTTGGCTCCCTTCCTCAGTTTCCCATCCACCACTTTCATCCCTTTCCCTTCTCCCATTTTCCTTTTCCTTTTCCTTCCATTTTCCCCAGTTTAAAACATCTTTCCCATTTCATTTCATCATTGCTTCCTCCACAACCTTCTCTTTACATGCCTATCCCTTTGTCTCGTTCTTGGCTCATTCTTCCCTTTGTTTTCGCCATTCCCTTTCCTTATCCCGTCTCTCTTGCCCCCTTCCCTTTTCCTTCTATCCTGTCAGCATCCCATTCGACATCAGACGCTAAGATCCCTCATATCTTGCCTTTCTTACCTTTCCAAACTTCCCCATTTCCCTTCTCCTTTCCAAAATACCAATCGTTTCGCACTCCTATTCAACCCATCTCTCCCCCCCCCTTCCTTCCCAATCTCCCTCTTTCCTTTCCCAATCTACCCATCCTCCCATCCCCTCAGCGAGGACACCTGATTACACCCCATCAATTTCCAATAACAGGATGATCAGAAAAGCTGGATATATCAACGTGGCCCCCCCCCATGCACCCTTTTCCCTATTAGGGTCACCCATAGCTCTCGCTATTCCCATGAATCTATGGTATATGGCCATTCATCAGCTGCCTTAGACTATATGAAGAGTTCCATAGTGTCATGAGACCCCTGACATTCATAGCCCCACAAAATAGGTGAGTACAAATAGGTGAGTACACACAGGAATCACAATAACGTGATAGATCAAATGAACAAATCCACAGGGGCCTGTTGATTAGGATTCGAACCGACGCCCGGGATGATCCCCCCCAGCTGCGCCTTTGTCAACCATGTCGTGGAATAGTTGATCAAGGCGCATCTGCGGGGACATCCAGCGTGTGTAAGTTCGAACCCACCATCACGGCCCCTTGTGGATACACACACACCGATTACTGGATAAGTCTACGGATGTACTGCGACATATTTCACTAACACAAACGTCTCGCATAACGAGATAACCCAACTGTTTACAACCTGTTTACAAACTGTTGATAGTTCTGGGAATTATCCTCTTGCCGAAGCTATAAACTCTGAAGCCTTTGGCCGACAGCGTCATCAACCAGGCTGTTGGTGCTTTCAACTAGCAGTCCCGTGTAGGCAGCAATAGCCCGTGTGAATCAAGCTGCTACATCCTTTGATAAACAAAGGTAGAGGAATAGCTCTGCACCAGAGCAACTCTATACAGCATCATGGTAGGCTCTAAGGCGAGCTCTTTAATATTGTATCTAATGTAATGACGTTGTTTTGAGAAGGAGAGGGGGGGGGGTTGAGCTCTGGCTCTTTGGTCCCGCCTCTTAACCGTCAATCAACTGGTGTACAGATTCCTGAAACTACTGGGCTCTATCATATCTACATTTGAAACTGTGTATGGAGTCAGCCTCCACCACATCACTGCCTAATGCATTCCACCTGTTAACTACTCTGACAGTGAACAAATTCTTTCTAATGTCTCTGTGGCTCACCTGGGTACTAAGTTTCCACCTGACCCGATGGTGGTGGTGTGTTACGAAGTTATTTCTCTCCAGATGCTCTACGAGCCTTTTCCTCACGATCTTCTCCATCACCTTACATGGTATACAAGTTAAGGAAACTGGCCTGTAGTTCAGCGCCTCATGCAGAGTGAAAGCCAGTGAACAGGAGTGAGCAAGAGCGAGAGTGAGGATGAGCGAGAGTGAGAGTGAGAATATGAGTGACATAGACACAGGATACATACAATCCATCAACCCGAATCTAGAAACAGACAATTGAACTCAACAATCACCTTCCCCCATTCCACCCCTTCCATACAGTCTCTTACCCTTTACATCCCCAGCCCCCCCTCACCCCCTCATTCCTCATTATAAATTACAGCAACTTGAGAAGCCTAGAAGAGGGGGTGGGAGTGGGGGCGGCGCCCCCCCTGGTGACGTTCAAGGCTCGGGGGCTGGGAGAAAGAGCAGCACTGTGGTAATACCAGCTATAAGGTTCATCATTGCGATGTGACCCTATACGAACGCCGACTTTCAAGACAAACTAATTTGGGAACTGTATTGCCGACAATTTTTGCTGGTACCAAAGAACCAAAGAAGTAAGCCTTAAGTGCAAATATACAATATTTAACAAACTAACAAAAATATTCTCCAAAACAATATATATATATATATATATATATATATATATATATATATATATATATATATATATATATATATATATATATATATATATAAAGTTTGAAGGATGGAGGTTCAATTATATCCTCTAAAGTGCTCATTATAATATTAAATTCAAAACATCATCACAAAATCATCAATGCCTCGTATGAGGCGATACAACGAAATTGATACCTTTTTTTATATATACATAATATATTACCTCCAAAAAAAATAGTGTGTACTGATATTACCTGTGACATTTACAAACCAATATACAATATGGGCAATCATATGCTGTACTGAAGCGTGGGTCTAAAACAATTATCGACAGTAATAATAATAATAATAATAATAATATTATAATTATTACAGGGCAGTATTCAAAACACATTTCCAGGTACATTGCCCAAATTACAATGCCACAGAAAACGGGAATATTTAGAGAGGAGTTATGATTGGAAGCACCAACAGAAAATGGGTGCAATTGGGTATATGGTTTATTCTTTATTAGGGCTCTCAAACGTGCTTTATTGAGCCCCCCCAGATAAATGCGTTATTAGGCCCTCATAAATGCTTTACTGGGGTCTCATTAATGCTTTACTAGGCTCTCATAAATGCTTTACTAGGCTCTCATAAATGCTTTACTAGGCTCTCATAAATGCTTTACTAGGCTCTCATAAATGCTTTACTAGGCTCTCATAAATGCTTTACTAGGCCCTCAAATGATTAAGCTCTTCAAAAATGCTGTATTAACCTCCTTATAAAGGAATAAAGACCCTTTTAAATTATTTATTAGGCCTTCATAGGCCTAAATAAATTTGTAAATTTTGTATTTTTTTTACACAGGGCTCTATCATACTTACACGCTCTAAAACAGTGCTCTATCATACTTACACGCTCTAAAACAGTGCTCTATCATACCCACACGCTCTAAAACAGTGCTCTATCATACCCCACGCTTTAAAACAGTGCTCTATCATACCCACACGTGCTAAAACAGTGCTCTATCATACCTACACGTGCTAAAACAGTGCTCTATCATACCCACATGTGCTAAAACAGTGCTCTATCATACCTACACGCTCTAAAACAGCGCTCTATCATACCCACACGTGCTAAAACAGTGCTCTATCATACCCACACGTGCTAAAACAGTGCTCTATCATACCCACATGTGCTAAAACAGTGCTCTATCATACCCACATGTGCTAAAACAGTGCTCTATCATACCCACATGCGCTAAAACAGTGCTCTATCATACCCACACGTGTTAAAACAGTGCTCTATCATACCCACACGCGCTAAAACAGTGCTCTATCATACCCACAAGTACTAAAACAGTGCTCTATCATACCCACATGCGCTAAACAGTGCTCTATCATACCCACACGCGCTAAAACAGTGCTCTATCATACCCACAAGTACTAAAACAGTGCTCTATCATACCCACATGCGCTAAAACAGTGCTCTATCATACCCACATGCGCTAAAACAGTGCTCTATCATACCCACACGTGCTAAAACAGTGCTCTATCATACCCACAAGTACTAAAACAGTGCTCTATCATACCCACACGTGCTAAAACAGTGCTCTATCATACCCACAAGTACTAAAACAGTGCTCTATCATACCCACATGCGCTAAAACAGTGCTCTATCATACCTACACGCGCTAAAACAGTGCTCTATCATACCCACACGCTCTAAAACAGTGCTCTATCATACCCACACGTGCTAAAACAGTGCTCTATCATACCCACACGTGCTAAAACAGTGCTCTATCATACCCACACGTATTAAAACAGTGCTCTATCATACCCACACGTGCTAAAACAGTGCTCTATCAAACCCACACGTGCTAAAACAGTGCTCTATCATACCCACACGTACTAAAACAGTGCTCTATCATACCTACACGCGCTAAAACAGTGCTCTATCATACCTACACGCGCTAAAACAGTGCTCTATCATACCCACACGTGCTAAAACAGTGCTCTATCATACCCACACGTATTAAAACAGTGCTCTATCATACCCACACGTGCTAAAACAGTGCTCTATCATACCCACACGTATTAAAACAGTGCTCTATCATACCCACACGTGCTAAAACAGTGCTCTATCAAACCCACACGTGCTAAAACAGTGCTCTATCATACCCACACGTACTAAAACAGTGCTCTATCATACCCACATGTGCTAAAACAGTGCTCTATCATACCCACACGTGCTAAAACAGTGCTCTATCATACCCACACGTGCTAAAACAGTGCTCTATCATACCCACACGTGCTAAAACAGTGTTCTATCATACCCACACGTGCTAAAACAGTGCTCTATCATACCCACACGTATTAAAACAGTGCTCTATCATACCCACACGTGTTAAAACAGTGCTCTATCAAACCCACACGTGCTAAAACAGTGCTCTATCATACCCACACGTACTAAAACAGTGCTCTATCATACCCACACGCGCTAAAACAGTGCTCTATCATACCCACATGTGCTAAAACAGTGCTCTATCATACCCACATGTGCTAAAACAGTGCTCTATCATACCCACACGTGCTAAAACAGTGCTCTATCATACCCACACGTGCTAAAACAGTGCTCTATCATACCCACACGTGCTAAAACAGTGTTCTATCATACCCACACGTGCTAAAACAGTGCTCTATCATACCCACAAGTACTAAAACAGTGCTCTATCATACCCACACGTGCTAAAACAGTGCTCTATCATACCCACACGTGCTAAAACGGTGCTCTATCATACCCACACGTGCTAAAACAGTGCTCTATCATACCCACACGCGCTAAAACAGTGCTCTATCATACCCACACGTGCTAAAACGGTGCTCTATCATACCCACACGTGCTAAAACAGTGCTCTATCATACCTACAAAAACCCAAACACAGTGTCGCCAGAGGTGATTTCTTCCATGGAAAATGGCGGAGTGGGCTTCACGCCTGTAATAATATCCAAACCCTAGTCACCATCTTATTCTCAGCACTAACTGTATTTTGACGTTATGCTAAATACAATAACTCATTAATGGCCTTCTGACTGTATGTGCCTGAATGTACTCTCAGGTGAGGAAGCAGCGAATCCTGTACTCAGATGTACAACTACAGATGTACTCTCAGGTGAGGAAGCAGCGAATCCTGTACTCAGATGTACAACTTCAGATGTACTCTCAGGTGAGGAAGCAGCGAATCCTGTACTCAGATGTACAACTACAGATGTACTCTCAGGTGAGGAAGCAGCGAATCCTGTACTTAAGATGTGCAACTACAGATGTGCTTAGGTGAGGAAGCAGCGAATCCTGTACTCAAGATGTGCAACTACAAATGTACTTAGGTGAGGAAGCAGCGAATCCTGTACACAGATGTACAACTACAGATGTACAACAATTTTTGCTGACAAAACGATTCATGATACTATGCGACACTCCCTCTCTACGAATGCTCACATTACACCATCAATAGAAGAGGGGGAGTGGGGGAAAGAGGGGAGTGGGAAGATAGGGGGGGGGGAGATGAGGGGGGTGTAGGAGGGAGAGGCAGAGGGGGACCAGGAGCTAGCTCTCAAGCCGCTGTGTACATCATGGTAAGCAACACACGGGCATGAAGGACAAATATATATATATATAAACATATTCACGAACTCTCAAAGTCCTTTTTACTCTCCCTCTCTCATTTCTCTTCCTGCTTCACTATATAAACTCGTCCCCTCTCTCTCTCTCTCTCCCTCCCCTCTCTCTCTCTCTCCCTCCCCTCTCTCTCTCTCTCCCTCCTCTCTCTCTCTCTCTCTCTCTCTCTCTCTCTCTCTCTCTCTCTCTCTCTCTCTCTCTCTCTCTCTCTCTCTCTCTCTCCCTCCCTCCCCTCTCTCTCTCCCTCTCTCTCTCTCTCTCTCTCTCTCTCTCTCTCTCTCTCTCTCTCTCTCTCTCTCTCTCTCTCTCTCTCTCTCTCTCTCCCCTCATTCTCTCCCCTCACTCTCTCCTCTCCCTCATGCTCTTCCCCTCAAGTCCTCTTCAATGGGCTGGAAACAATGCCCCTTCCCCTTCCCTCCCCTTAACACTAAGGGGGATAAAACAGACAAGAGGAACAGAACTGCTTCACCATTCACCTCGAATGGAAAGCCTGTCCCTCAAGTGTCACCAACGGGTCGACTGGGGTTTGTGAGTGGGATAGATGGGTTGAAGTGGGATAGATGGGTTGAAGTGGGATAGATGGGTTGAAGTGGGATAGATGGGTTGAAGTGGGTTAGGGGTCTATTGGTGGGGTATGTATGGGATGTAGTTTGGAGGGTTCACAGGTGTGGACTGTTGAAAAAATATGGTCCGAGAGGGATAGACAGTAGAGTGTGGCTCGTCAGCCTATCCTCCTGTTTCGGTGGTACTTAGAGTAATGATGTGGACCATACAACAGGGTCCTCATATACCGACGTACAACGGAATTAGAACGTAGAAATCCGAACTATAGAGTTTGGCCAACCGGAAACCTATTTTTTGACTTGTGATGCTTAACCTAACCTAACCTAACCTAACCTAACCTAACCTGTCCTAACCTCCCTAGGTCTAATATAGTACATATGTGTGCTATACTAGGCCTAGGATTACTTAAGTTTGTGTTTTAGCTTTATTTTATTTTAAAACAATTCCTTACTAGTCAATATACTACTATCTAAAAGCTTAGTATGTACGAAATCGTGACTATTGACAATCGTCACAATAGGTACTATCTAAGCAGGAGGTTGTGTTGTGACATATTAACCAAACATACTCGTCTGTAACACGACAGAACATACCACTCGGTGTCTGTGAATGTACCTGTCCCTCTCCCTCCTCCCCTCTCTCTCTCTCTCTCTCTCTCTCTCTCTCTCTCTCTCTCTCTCTCTCTCTCTCTCTCTCTCTCTCTCCCTCTCTCCCTCTCTCTGAGAAAGACCTCTGGACACCACTACTCTTGCCCTCGCCTGCTTCGACAGTAATTGAAAAGATTTATGTGACGTGAGGATGTGTTAGTGATGGTGGGACTTGTGGGAAGAATAGGAGGGATGAGGATAGAGGAGACAAAGGGGCAAGGGCAAGGCAGTGAGAAGAAGGATAGAGCAGAAACACGAGGGATGAAGGAGAGACGAGGAGATGGGAATAATTTGGGAAGTAAATGGTTGGAAGGGACGCGAAGGTTAGGGTAAACTGAGTGACAATAAGCCCATTCTCCCAACTGGATAGTTATCTAAATATTATATATATATATATATATATATATATATATATATATATATATATATATATATATATATATATATATATATATATATATATAGGCTAGGCTTAATTTGTTTTCTCTGAAACGGTCTGAAGAATTTGGTTTCTGTAAATAAAGTTCTAGGGGATACTAAAATAGTTTTCAATTTTTCTATTTCATGTGTCTGAGAATAATATACTGCATAAACGTAATCAAACTTAATGAAACATAACCTCAACCTACTGTAACCTCATCCTAACGTAACCTCATCCTAACGTAACCTCATCCTAACGTAACCTCATCCTAACGTAACCTCATCCTAACATAACCACATCCTAACGTAACCTCATCCTAACATAACCACATCCTAACGTAACCACATCCTAACGTAACCACATCCTAACGTAACCACATCCTAACGTAACCTCATCCTAACGTAACCTCATCCTAACGTAACCTCATCCTAACATAACCACATCCTAACGTAACCACATCCTAACGTAACCACATCCTAACGTAACCACATCCTAACGTAACCACATCCTAACGTAACCTCATCCTATCGTAACGTCATCCTAACATAACAAGGGATCAGCGTAGATAATAACAATAATTACGTAGTGATTTTCAAGTGATTACCTTCTGGGATAACCCTCTCCCTGAGGACAGGTCACCTGTCCGTGCCACACCTTAGCGTAGGGTAAGGAACCCTATCACCTTACCCTACGACACCCTTCACCCTAACCCACGACACAGTTCATCAGGACACCTCTGTCCTCCACCAGGACACCGCTATCCTACGCTAGGACACCGCTATTCTACGTTAGGACACCGCTATCTTACGCTAGGACACCGCTATCCTACGCTAGGACACCGCTATACTACGCTAGGATACCGCTATCCTAAGCTAGGACACCGCTATCCTCCCAGGACACCGCTATCCTACGCTAGGACACCGCTATCCTCCCCAGGATATCTAGGTTTACTCCACAACACAAATTTCATACCAATTTAGGATTTTCTCCATCTCCCAATTTCTTGCCATGTTTCATTATCCACCCTCTGCCTCCCCTATCCCTTATCCTCATAATTTGGCATCTTCCATTTTCTTATCTTGTCTTGAGGTCTGTTCCGATTCCTTGCATTCTCTATGCTCCTCTTTAGCCCGTAATTGTTCCACGTTCATCCAATTTTCTGCTTCTCTCATTCTTTATCTTTTATTTCCTTTCTATCTCTCTCTATTTGCTTCCCAGTTTCCTATTCCGTTTCCTTATTTTGTCATAATAATTCGTTTTTCCTTATCTTTTGTTTTCATTTTCTTAAATTTTCAAGTCTTGTTTTCCTTCATTTCTATATCCAAATTCATGTTTTTTTTATAATTTCCTAATTACGTTTTTCAATTATTATTATTGTGTTGTTTATCTTCTATATTGCTTAAACTCTTGGGGCGGACGGTAGAGCAATGGCCTCGCTTCATGCAGGTCGGGGTTCAATCCCCGACCGTCTAAGAGGTTGGGCACTATTCCTTCCTTCCGTCCCATCCCAAAATCCTTATCCTGACCCCCCCCCCCCCCCCTTCTAAGTGCTATATAGTCGTGATGACTTAGCCCATTCCCCTGATAATTCCCTTACCTTCCTTATCACTAATCTCCATTTCTTAATTAATTTTTATTCAATATTTTATAATTAAAATTATTTTATTTTATTTTAATCGTTTTATTTTCAGTTAAAGTTTTCATTTAATGTAGTCAAATATTTAAAAATAAATTTGCCTCACTAGATTAAAACAAATTATATTTTGGGGTTTAAATTACAAATTTAATCCCCCCCTCCGGTCTATTATTTAAGCGATATCATATAAATAAATATACATTTGATTTAAAAACACCGTAGCCACATCAAAATAAACAGCATAGAATGTCGCTCGGAAACATTTCCTGTTACTTCTACCATAACAAAATTCCTTTGTTTTAAGAAAATATTCTTTATCTCCTCCCTCCCTGTCCAATTACTGTCTCTCTCTCCCCCCACAACTTCCCTGTCTCTCACACACCTTATCTCCACATCTCTCTCTCCCCCCCACAACTTCCCTGTCTCTCACACACCTTATCTCCACATCTCTCTCTCCCCCCCACAACTTCCCTATCTCTCACACACCTTATCTCCACATCTCTCTCTCTCTCCCCCCACAACTTCCCTGTCTCTCACACACCTTATCTCCACATCTCTCTCTCTCTCCCCCCCACAACTTCCCTGTCTCTCACACACCTTATCTCCACATCTCTCTCTCTCTCCCCCCCACAACTTCCCTGTCTCTCACACACCTTATCTCCACATCTCTCTCTCTCTCTCTGTCTGCTTATCTCTTTATCTTCTGTCCCTCTATACACCCTCCGGATTCAGCCAGAGGTGAAGATTCTTCTCATGTAGTGTGTCCAATCCTGTTAACGTTGGGGTTAAACCCACTTAGTTCTTGTTTGTGTGTGTGTGTGTGTGTGTGTGTGTGTGTGTGTGTGTGTGTGTGTGTGTGTATGTGTGTGTGTGTGTGTGTATGTGTGTGTGTGTGTGTGTGTGTGTGTGTGTGTGTGTGTGTGTGTGTGTGTGTGTGTGTTTGTGTGTGTGTGTGTGTGTGTGTGTGTGTGTGTGTGTGTG